>NC_053492.1:213087460-213272460 GCF_905171775.1 Rana temporaria
CGTATCTGCCGTTCTGCGAATGCTGTCCCAACTTACGAACATATTCGACTTATGAACAAACCTACAGTCCCTAACCCGTCCTTACCTCGGGGGCTGCCTGAAGATCAGGTAGGGTAGCATTTTCCTTAGAACTGTGTCTTTGGAGTGTGGCTTCCTTAGCTAAAGAATGGCTAGATCTAGTCTTATTCCCAGTCAATTTACCAGTCCCCCTATGAAGCTCCAGCTTCACACAGCTTTCCAGGACACCTCCAACAGAAGTTCCATCCCTGGCAAACTGTGTTATGATTAGCTCTTATCTATACCAGTAAGGCCTGAGCCTGGGGAAGGATGGGAAAGACATTTTCACAAGGGCAACCCAATTATGTAAGCCTGTCCTCAGCATGTTTCACTGGCAATAAACCTCCTAGTGGTTTGCCAGGAAAGGACATAAATAGTAATCCAGACCTATTGTCTCGGCCCAATTTATTGCTAGAGCCAGTCCCATCAGCAAGCGGAGGTAGACAACCAGGCTGGGTTGTAAATGGTAAGGCCGAGCAAAGACAGATTATATCATTTAGCCTTTTGCCTACTAAGGTATGTGTATAAACAGCACGGTAAACAAGGAATTAATACAGGCTCATGGCTTGTACAAGCTCATGCAGCAATCACCTCTGCAACTAATGAACCTAATAGCACCATGTAGTGTGTCAATTTTGTGTTCACAGCTGTCATTCCTTGGCTAGGGTAGCCAAGGGTGCAGCTAATCAAGCACAAACTGTGCTTGATCAGCCCCCTTGTGATAGCAATAAAGTTACATTTTAAAATAGTGTAAATCAAAAGATAAATTGTAATAAAACAAATAAAAATAAGAAAAATGTTTTTAGAGCTCACCCCTGTAAACACGTATTATATGTTGTGCATTTGTATGTAAGCATACATTTTGCCATACATTTGAGGTAACACCACAAACTTTGGATTGGGAGCAACACCTATTTGTATGTAAGCATACATTTTGCCATACATTTGAGATAACACCACAAACAAACAAACAAACTGAACTCTAAACTGATAACCTTTAACCAGTTCCCACCAGGCCCATAGTCAAATGGGTGAGGAGAAAATTCTGGAGAGCCGCACTCAAAATCAATGCCTTTATTAAAAACAGGTAGTAATCCAAAAAAATACAAGCCACAGCAAACAACAGAATACAGGACTGACGCGTTTCATGCCTTCAAAAGTGCTTATTCATGGCTAAAGAACCACAAACATTAACTGCAATATATACAGTACACTGAACAATATTGGGCAGGAGATAATTAATATGTATGGCTAACATGTGTGGTTGAATGTGAGAGCACAAATACCGTATTTATCGGGGTAAAGCGCGCACCAGCGTATAGCGCGCACCCCAAACCTAGAAGGGAATTTTAAGGAAAAAAAAGAAATACTTACAGTTTGAATGCCCCTCGTCGGTGTCTTGCCCGGCGTCCATTGTCGGCCTTGTCCGGCATCCGTCTGCAGCCTTGGTGGTGTCCTCTCCGCTTCTCCCGCGCTGTCTCTGAGCGACGCCGCCGACATATACCGAGCGCAGTATACTCGGGTACACTCGGCCACGCTCGGCTCCTCTCGCATAAAGGCTAGGAGGCGGGACAGGGCGTGACCGCGAGCAGAGCCGAGCGTGGCCGAGCTTAGTCGAGTGTACCCGAGTGTACTGCGCTCGGTATATGTCAGCGGCGGCGCTCAGACAGCGTGGATCGGCGTATAATGCGCACCCACGATTTTCCCCTGATTTTAAGGGGAAAAAAGTGCGCGTTATACGCCGTTAAATACGGTAAGTATCCTAATGAATAAAAATGGATGTGCATAAAAACATAATAAAAATGTTAAGAAAATGCTACTAGCAAAACCCCAAAAACATTAGGTAGAGCATCTATTAAATGTAAACAGGGAAAAAGAATACTTGATACTGAATCAAAGTGCGTTCGTGATGAAGACATATGTGTATGTAAATATATGTCAAAAACTAGGTATGAAAGTGCCAATGACCACAAACTTACAAAAATAGGCACTGGGCAGAGAGTATCAATGTATTCAAGAAATCATGATGTCTCTGTTGCCATGATGTCTTATAGGCAACAGAGACATCATGATTTCTTGAATACATTGATATATATATTTAACACTTGGATATATTTAGTCTAGATTGGACATGTGACCAAACCTGTGAATAAATTACTCTAATTAGAGTTAATTGGTGGGTGAAGTGAGATAATTAATATGTATGGCTAACGTGTGGTTGAATGTGAGAGCACAAATAAGTATTCTAATGAATAAAAATGTATGTGCATAAAAACATAATAAAAAGGTTTTTTTTTTGGTGGTATTTGATCATCTCTGTGGTTTTTATTTTTTGCACTATAAACAAAAAAAAGCGACAATTTTGAAAAAAAAAAGCAATGTTTATTACTTTTTTTCTATAATATATATCCCCCAAAAGAATAAAAAAAATGTTTTCCTCAGTTTAGGCAGATATGTATTCTTCTACATATTTTTGGTTAAAAAAAAAAAAAACGCAATAAGCGTGTATTCATTGGTTTGCACAAAAGTTATAGCGTCTACAAAATAGGGGATAGATTTATGGATTTTTTTTATTAGTAATGGCGGCGATCTGCGATTTTTATCATGACTGCGAAATTATGGTGGACACTTCGGACCCTATTTTGGGACCATTCTCATTTATACAGCGATCAGTGATATACAAATGCACTGATTACTGTGTAAATGACACTGGCAGGGAAGGGGTCAAACACTAGGGAGCTATGAAGGGGTGTCCTAGGGAGTGATTCTAACAGTGGGATGATCGCTATGAAAATGCCAATGGTCCCAAAAATATGTCAAAAGTGTCCGCCATAATGTCGCAATACCGATGAAAATCACTGATCGCCGCCATTACTAGTAAAAAAAAATATTAATAAAAATGCCATAAAACTATCCCCTATTTTGTAAACGCTATAACTTTTGCGCAAACCAATCAATAAACGCTTATTGCGATCTTTTTTAACGAAAAATATGTAGAAGAATACGTATCGGCCTAAACTGAGGAAAAAAATAGTTTTTTTATATATTTTTGGGGATATTTATTATAGCAAAAAGTAAAAAATATAATTTTTTCCAAAATTGTCGCTCTATTTTTGTTTATAGCGCAAAAACTAAAAGCCGCAGAGGTGATCAAATACCACCAAAAGAAAGTGCTCAGAATCTGGTGCAGCTGTGCATGGTAGCCAATCAGCTTCTAACTTCAGTTTGCTCAATTAGGCTTTGACAAAAAAAAATGAAAGCGGATTGGTTTCTCTGCAGAGCTTCACCAGATTTTGCACGCCCCAGCTTTAGTAAATCCCCCTCATATTTATTACCGTATTTATCGCGGTATAACGCGCTCCCGCGTATACCGCGTACCCCTAAAGTGGCCCCGAATCCTGTGGACATTTTTTTTTTGTGTACTTACAGTTTTGGTGTCTTGCGCGGCGTCCATCGGCAGCCTCGTCGGGTCCGGCGTCCGTCTGCGGCTTCGGGTGTCCTCTTCGTCGGGTCCGGCGTCCTTCTGCGGCTTCGAGTGTCCTCTTCGTCGGGTCCGGCGTCCTTCTGCAGCTTCGGGTGTCCTCTTCGTCGGGTCCGGGGTCCGTCTGCGGGCTTCGGGTGTCCTCTTTTTTCGGGTCCGGGTCCGTCTGCGGGCTTCGGGTGTCCTCTTCGTCGGGTCCGGCGTCCTTCTGCGGCATCCTCGCGTCCTCCCCGCTCGTTTCCCGCGCCGAGTTTGAATACTGCGCCGACATATACAGAGCGCAGTACACTCGTGTATTGTCGGGCAGGCTCGGCAACACTCGCGCTCACGTCCTGTACGTCAAGGACGTGAGCGCGGAAGGAGCCGAGACTGGCCGACTATACCCGAGTGTACTGCGCTCGGTATATGTCGGCGCAGTATTCAAAACTCGGCGCGGGAAAGCGGGTATCGGCGTATACCGCGCACCCACGATTTTGCCCTGATTTTCAGGGCAAAAAAGTGCGCGGTATACGCCGATAAATACGGTATGTCTTTTCAACTTCAAGATCTCGAAGACTTTGAGGAGAGTGTCTAACTTATAGTATTCCACAAAGGAAAACAAGTGATGTGCTTCTCTGATTTACTTTGTTGCAACGGGCCTTGCTTTCCTCACTTGTGTCTGCAGCCTGTCCATTTAGACTGTTCTTAATGGCCACTGAAGTACTCTTAATGGACAGGGGAATGGCAGTTTGACAGAACTACATTAGAGAGGCTAATAAAGGTAGTAACAGATACATTGTGGTGCCTGTTATTAGGCAGGACTTTTACAATCAAAAGTTAATTGTTGGTGTTCTTTAATGCTATAGGGAAAATAATGGGAATGAATGTACTTAAAGGAACCTGTCAGTATAGTAATATGAAAGCCCCCAAGGGTAATTTGTTTTGCAGTGTGAACTAAACAGAAAGTGCACCAGCATAGTATAAGATCCTCAATAAAACTTTAATTAGTAAAAAGTATTGTACACACAAAAGCACTTTACATACATGCATATTACAAATCTTCCATACAATCCAAAATATCTTCCATGTATAAGCCCAGATGTCTGACCATCTGTGCCGCACTAGTGATGCCTTAGTAAGGGGAGTACCTTCTTCATCAGAGCCAACTCTCCCATGTTCGGAATTACCCTTAAATTATTTAAAATACCAACATACTTCAGTAAGCCCCTCAATTCAAATAAAAAAAAAAATCATAATGATATAACTAGTAATAACCATAATAATATTAAACCCATAGGTGACTCGTATGTGCTATACAGTACTTTACAATGCATAATGACTAGTGATGAGCCAACATGCCCTGGGTTTGGTTTGAGCAGGATTTAGCAAACTTCAAAGAAGTTCAGGTGCCAAACCCGAACCCCAGCGAAATCAATGGGAACCGCATTTGCCAAATTATAAATTTCCACTTTCTGGGAAAATAGGCAAACGGTTGCCATAAAATAGCATTGGGGTGGGCACTACCATAGGGAACATGTACCAATGACCAAATTATGTTTAATAAATTCCTTCGGCCAGAAGCAGTGATTTTTTTTTAAAAGCTTAAAGGAAAAAAATGCCAAATTCCTTTAAATACCATGCCTGGGGGTTGCCCTAATCCTGCATGTGAAGGGGCACATTTCTATGAAGTAGCAGCACTGACACTTACAAAGAAAAAAAGTGTTTACAATTTCTGGCAAATGACATTTCATTGTGAGCTTTTTTTGTTTACAAAAAGACTCCTCCATGGGTTAGCTGTGTATTTTAGGGGATTTTTGCAGGGTTCCCTCTTGTTTTTTTTTAGTTTTTTTATGATTTAATGTGAACACAGTGCATTTGTCTGAGTCGGATTGCATGGGTATGAACACTCATACAATCCGATTCCAGTGCGGCAAAAAAATGGTGCCTGCGCCATTTTCATGCAGATGCGTTTTGAGCAATATAGTTACATAGTTACATAGTTAGTCAGGTTGAAAAAAGACACAAGTCCATCCAGTTCAACCACAAAAAATAAACAAACAAAATAAAAAACACAGTACAATCCCATACACCCAACTCCATACCCACAGTTGATCCAGAGGAAGGCAAAAAACCCCAGCAGAGCATGATCCAATTTGCTACAGCAGGGGAAAAAATTCCTTCCTGATCCCCCGAGAGGCAATCGGATTTACCCTGGATCAACTTCACCTACAAATCTTAGTACATTTAGGAAAGTATCCAGGCCTTTCTTAAAGCAATCTACTGAGCTGGCCAGAACCACCTCTGGAGGGAGTCTGTTCCACATTTTCACAGCTCTTACTGTGAAAAAACCTTTCCGTATTTGGAGGTGAAATCTCTTTTTCTCTAGACATAAAGAGTGCCCCCTCAAAGTGATGGGCTCAAATCTCACCACACAGAATTCCATTTGATTTGCACAGGAATGCGGTGCAATTCCTGTGCGAATCACATGCAACCGGGGCTTAGATGTGAACAACACAAGTACACAAAAAAGGCACATAAAAAAAAGAGATATGAGTAGAGTGCCCATGTTTTATCTGCATACTGATACCGAAAGTGTACAGGCCACAGTAACAAGACAAAAAACATGTGATGGTTATAGTAAATAAACTCTTTTTTTAAAAGAAGTTTAATTTGCTGAGGTTTCAAACTGTATGTTCAAAACAAAACAGTGTTGCGCTTCCTAAATATAAAATAACTCCCAAAAAATCCATAAATGAGAATAAGTTATTAACTTGCAATGTAGCAAGATACTGAGTGCATAATTAAATATTCGTGTTCCCTGACTGGGAATAGTGAATCAAAAACAATAATGAAAAATATGTGTTTCCCTGAATGGGAATAGTGAACAATAAACAATACAATAAAGTCCACACACTCTAAAGAAATTAAGAGTCCAAATGCACAAATATAGCCCTCAGAGTCTTCTGCATAAAAACGCACAACACACCACTTGTGCCTGAATGTTGAAAATGCAAGTGCTCTCCTCCACCGCTATATCCTAGCCGCTCACGTCACGTTCTGACCCCTGTTTCACCAGAAGGTCAGAAAAAGCAGGTTCCCTATCAGGGATATAAACAAATCAGCTGGCCATAGAGCTCCTATTCCATCCGTGCTGCGTCCGGCTGATCAGATGGATACTAGCCAGTACAGATTCCCTCAATGGGGTTCGGTGCACATAGGAATAGAAAAGGCAAAATCTTGATATCAAAACGGTTTATTTTCTCATTAAGCACTTAAGGACCGCCTAACTCCAATATACGTCAGCAGAGTGACACGGCTGGGCATAAGCACGTACAGGTACGTCGCCCTTAACCACTTAAGCCCTGGACCATATTGCTGGTCAAAGACCAGGCCACTTTTTGCGATACGACACTGTTTCGCTTTAACTGACAATTGCGCAGTCGTGCGACATGGTTCCCAAACAAAATTGGCATACTTTTTTTCCCCACAAATAGAGCTTTCTTTTGGTGTTTTTTGCACTATTAACAAAAATAGAGCGACAATTTTGAAAAAAATTTATATTTTTTACTTTTTGCTATAATAAATATCCCCCAAAAATGTCAAAAAAAAAAAAAATCCTCAGTTTAGGCCGATACGTATTCTTCTACATATTTTTCATAAAAAAATATCTCAATAATCGTTTATTGATTGGTATGCGCAAAAGTTATAGCGTTTACAAAATAGGGGATAGTTTTATGGCATTTTTACTAATATTTTTTTTTTACTAGTAATGGCGGCGATCAGAGATTTTTATCAGTACTGCGACATTATGGCGGACACTTCGGACACTTTTGACACATTTTTGGGACCATTGGCATTTTTATAGCGATCAGTGCTAAAAAAATGCATTGATTACTATAAAAATGCCACTGGCAGGGAAGGGGTTAACACTAGGGGGCGAGGAAGGGGTTAAGTATGTTCCCTGGGTGTGTTCTAACTGAAGGGGGGTGGACTGACTAGGGGAAATGACTGATCGCTGTTCATACATTGTATGAACAGACAATCAGGCATCTCTATAACGAGCGATCGCGGGTGCCCGGCGGTGATCGCGCCCCGCAGGCACGCGCCTCGGCACCAGGGGCGAGTGGGGGGCGTGCGTGCCTCCGGCAGAGCGCGTGCGCCCCTATTGGCTGCTCGGCGAGATGACATAGATCTACCTGATCTCGCCCAGCAGAGCCGACCTGCCGCCGTATAACTGCGGCGGCTGGTCGGCAAGCGGTTAAAGAGGACAGCCGTGGGTCGCGCGCAGACCCAATCACCGCTAGTGTCCCACGATCGGGTCACAGAGCTGAAGAATGGGGAGAGGTAAGTGTAAACAAACCTTTCCCCGTTCTTCCTAGTGAGAGTATCACTGGTCGTCTGTTCCCTGTCATAGGGAACGACAATCAGTGACATCACACGCCAAGCCACACCCCCACACAGTAAGAATCACTCCCTTAGGTCACACTTAACCCCTTCAGCACCCCCTACAGGTTAACCCCTTCACTGCCAGTGTCATTTTCACAGCAACAGTGCATTTTTATAGCACTGATCGCTGTAAAAATTACAATGGTCCCAAAATATTGTCAAAAGTGTCCGATGTGTCCACCATAATGTCGCAGTCACGATAAAAATCGCTGATTGCCACCATTACTAGTAAAAAAATTTTTTTATAAAAATGCCATAAAACTATGCCCTATTTTGTAGACGCTATAACTTTTGCGCAAACCATTCAATAAACGCTTATTGTGTTTATTGAATAAGTATTGGCCTAAACTGGGCGAAAAAAATATTTTTTTATATATTTTTGGGGGATATTTATTATAGCAAAAAGTAAAAAATATTGCATTTTTTTTTCAAAATTGTTGCTGTATTTTTGTTTATAGCGCAAAAAATAAAAACCACAGAGGTGATCAAATACCACCAAAAGAAAGCTCTATTTGTGGGAAAAAAAGGACGTCAATTTTGTTTGGTCTCCACGTCGCACGACCGCGCAATTGTCAGTTAAAGCGACGCAGTGCCAAATTGCAAAAAGGGGCCTGGTCCTTTAGCAACAAAATGGTCCAGGTCTTAAGTGGTTAAAACATTACTCACAAACGTAGCACCTAAGCAGAGCGGGCTCAGGATGCATAGAAACGACAAGATGCTCGCGGGATGACGTAGCCACTGCTATTTATAAAAGCGGGGCCAGAGGACATCGCCAGGGACTCTGGCAAAGATCACAAGAGTCCTCAGCACATGGATGAAGATAGTGATTTATTAGTGTTCGATGAATCCTTGAAGTTTTTTATACAGTATATTGAAAAACTATACTATCATTTTTTGTAGTTCTCATCACATTTGAAAAAAAACAAAGGGTCAGATTCACAAAAGAGATATGACGGCGTATCTCCTGATACGCCGTCGTATCTCTGTTTCTATCTATGCGACTGATTCATAGAATCAGTTAAGCATAGATATCCCTAAGATCCGACAGGTGTAATTGTTTTACACTGTCGGATCTTAGGATGCAGTACCGCGGCCACCACTGGGGGGGGTTTGCGTCGTAAACCAGCGTCGGGTATGCAAATTAGGAGTTACGGCGATTCCCCACGGATTTTCGCGTTCGCTACGTCACCGCTAGTCTAGTTTCCCGTCGCAAAGTTAGTCGTCGTTTTGGGTGCCCTAACTTTACACAGTGATCGTATTGCTATATAAAGAATGGCCGTCATTCCCGCGTCGAAATTTAAAAATGAACGTCGTTTGCGTAAGCCGTCCGGGAATACGGAATTATGCTACGCGCGTCGCCGTTCGAAAAAATGACGTCACTGCGCGCAAAGCACACCGGGAATTGCAAAACGGAGCATGCGCAGTAGGTCCGGCGCGGGAGCGCGCCTAATTTAAATGGCACACGCCCATTTAAATTACGCGGGCTTACGCCGGAGGCTGCCAGCGTAGTTTTCATCGCAAGTGCTTTGTGAATCAGGCTCTTGCGATGAAAACTTGCGGCGGTGTAACGTATCTACGATACATTACGCCGCCGTGATTCTACGTGAATCTGGCCCAAAGAACTTTGGGTGAGATTAACCAAAGGTAAAGTAGGTATGCTCAAATATGCTAAATAGTCTCCGTTTACTTCTTTATTTGCAGTAACTTTTGTAAAATATACTCACAAGAGAGAAAATTCACTTGCAATGTAACTGTAGATTTCCTGCAACTAATAAATAAGGAACACAATGGAAGTATAGAGAGAAGAAGCAATGTACAAATCCTTGAAAGTTTCATGTATGACTCAATCTTAAAAATGTATTTTTTATGGTATTGGAATAAATGTGCAGCAAAATGACATAATAATAGCTAGCAGTGGTTGGAATTGTTGCATCACTAGCTAACATAGCACAGGGTACAACTAGTATTAAGTTATGAGCCCATTGATATGGATGGACTGCGAGGAGATAGTGTCTTCTGCCTGCATTCAGTGGTCCAAGGTCAATGTTAATGAAATTCAGATTATGTTTGCTGACAAACAGAAAATGACAGTTTAATCAAATACTGTATGCAGGGATGGCTGTCAATTATATTACTGCTGACTTACTGTACCTGTCAGGCTATTATGTAAATCAATTCTCTTACCTGCATAGTATAAACACACACTATATCCTAGTGTTATCAACTTAAAAGTTTCTGTTCTGCTTCAGATTCATCTACTCAAAGTTTGTAGCAAAGTGAACAGTGAATTTAAAGTTTTGAAACATATTTTTATATGGGATAAAACACATTGGGGGAATTTTGTTTACAATGCAGACAGAATCCGGAGCAGCTGTGTATGGCAATCAGCTTCTATTGTCAGCTTAAGTTAAAACAGTTGTAAGGGCAAAGTTTTTTTTTACATAAACCAGATGTTTTACCCAGCTGCTCTGTGCAAGGATACTGCACAGAGCGGCCCCTTACCTCCTATTCTGGGGTACCCTGACAATGCTTCCTGTTGCCCATCCTCTCCATCTGCCCCCATATGAAGTAAATTTCTATGGTGGCACACATGCAGATGCACTCTCAAGCTGGGCTGTGTGGGTTTATAGACACACACAGTGTGGGTTGACCACTCCCCCTGTCCCCTCTTCACTGGATTTGACTGAAAGCAGCGAGAGCTAAGGGTTCCCATTGCTCTCTACCAAGCTTGTGAGAGAGGGAATAAGATTTACTTATGGGCTCAGTGCTGGATCAAAACAAGACTCAGGCAAGTATTTGGGAAGTATGGGGGGGGCAGCTACTGAAAGGTTATGCATTAGGCCAGGGGTGTCAAACTCAATTTCATCGTGGGCCGCATCAGCATTATGATTGCCCTCAAAAGGGCCGGTTGTATCTGTAAGATCAGATGTCCAGCGCATTCCCTCCCCATATATTAGATGTCAAGAGCCCCCCACCATCAGAAGTTGAGTCCCCCACTCTCTCTTACATCACAGTGCACCCCCTTTCCTTATGCTGCTGCTTGGAAGAAGCTGGATGCATTGCTTGAAAGCAGAAAGTAAGGGTCTGGAGGAAAACCAGAGGAGGTCATTTTGCTTAGGGCCCCAGGGAGGCCAGTATGGGCACTGACGCCCCCCCCACCCTGTCACACACACACACACCATCACATAGGGGGCTTCTGAGCCCCCCTATGTGATAGAATGCTCGTGCAAAGCAAGGGGCGGGTGTATTACTGTTATCTCTTGTAAGGGGCAGATCTGCAAGGGGCTGGTTTATTACTGTTATATGGTGTACATCCATAATACATGTTTAAATGCATCCCCTGTAGCCATTCTGTGGCGAAGGGGTTAAGACATAAGCATAATAACAATATACTCTGACAAGTAGTGAAAACGCCCATCAACATTTTTATCATCTCTGTCCATCATTTTAAAATTTGCCCTCTTCTGTAGCCATATAACAGTAATAAACCCGCTCCTTGCAGATCCGCCCCTAGCACAAGATAACAGTAATACACCCACCCCTTGCTCTGCGTGAGCATCGGGAGCGTGCCACTGCATCGTGGTCATTTTGCAGGCACCCTGTAACAGGTGACTCACAGTTATTCATCTCTGGCTAACTTCGGAGGCTCCGTTGTGGTTCGTACTGCACAAGCACTGCGCCTGCGCAGTACAGGGGGGGTTATTATCCGCTGGGGGAACTTTTTCGGCAGGACACCGCCCAGGACGACAGGATTTTTTCACCCCCCTGTTGCCATGGCGCCGCCCCTGCACCCACTGCCGCCCCAAGGCCTGGTCTTGGTGGCCTTGTCAGGAATCCGGCCCTGTGTGTCCTAAAGAATCCTAAAAGTCTATGTGTACATGGACATATAGGCTTTTATGTAGTTGAGTTTAGGGGCTTTAGCAAAAAAAGCCTCTAAATCTTAGTTTAAAAGCTGTAGTGTACATGAAGCCAAGAAGTAGAACTAAAGCCCTGCAATAAAAAAAAAGCTGATAGGAATTCAAGTTTTTTGTCTCTTTCTCCTGGGTCCCAGCAGTTTTATTGTTTCGATGTACATTGCACAAGGCAAATTTTCGCTTTTTTTGGCATTCTGACACACACACACACAGTGTACCTAGGTTCTGCATTAACATACCCCTGCAATTATAACAACATGCACAACTCAGCTGCCTTAATGCAAAACATTGGGTCCTAAAATGCGTGAAGGCAGATGTAAATTGCCCAAGAATAAGACTTTTTTTTTTTAAATAAAATCCAAGGGAGCAGATAAATCTATGTCAGATTTAAGCATTTAAATTCATAGATATAAAACATACCTAATGCCAGCTACAATTCCAGCAGGCATGACTTTCTTTGATTGATTGTACCTCAGACCCATTATTACACTAAGGCCCCGTACAGGCGACCGAACATGTCTGCTGAAACAGGTTCACGGACCAGTTTCAGCAGACATGTTCAGTCGTCTGTACAGCCGAGCGGACAGGATTCCAGCATGTTCGGTCATCTGTACAGACCTATCGTACATGTCCGAGCGGCCGCCATCCCTCGCATGCGTCGGATGACTTTGACGCATGCGTGGAAGCATTGAACTGGCAGGGCCGCGCACGTCACCGCGTCATCGTCGCGGCGACGGCGCGGCCTCGTCGCCGCGTATCGAGTACGCGCGGATTTCTGTATGATGGTGTGTACAGCCATCACACAGAAATCTCCGGGCAGACATGTACGCTGAAAACGGTCCGGCGGACCGTTTTCATCGTACATGTTTGCCCGTGTGTACAAGGCCTTAGAGAAACTGCAGCAACTATGAAAATAAAATACAATATATAGAATCAGTAATTAGACCATGCAATACACATCATCAACTAACTTAAACTAACCTGGAACTTAAAGTAAATCTGTCACTTTGCCCATTAAGAAAACATTGCCAGTTTTTTTTGATAGTCCAATCTCTCAATCACATATACCTATTAATCAAATGGCAGCCCGTTCACCTGTCTGAGCCCTGAGTCTAATCTCTTTGTAAGCTCCATGTCCTCCTGTGGTATAGCTCACAAGGTCGATGACCTTCCTCACAAGACGATGGGATAGATTTAATAAAACTGGAGCACTCAGAATCTGGTGCAGCTAAGCATGGTAGCCAATCGGCTTCGAACTTCAGGTTATTCAACTGAGCTTTAAAAAAAAAACTTGGAAGCTGATTGGTTGCTATGCAGAGCTACATCAGATGTTACACTCTTCGGTTTTAGTAAATAACCCCCATTGTCCTGTTGACTGGCAATGGAAACCCTTCTATTTATCTCTTCACCTGTTATTCCTGTGACTGCTAAAAATGTTGGAATCGTGATTACTTTCTGTTTCTTGAATAGTTGTTCTCAGGACAAATACAGGGAAAGGGTCCCCCCAGGACAGATACAGCAATAAAACCAGACATGGATTTAAAAAGCCTGTTCACACTAGATGCAATGTCGGAAAGTGTGTTCTTGTGGGACTGCCCACACTGCATTCCAATCGCATTGCCCTTGCGATCTGGGGGTGGGATCAGTGCAAAATTAACAGCATCCCAAACACAGGTCGCAAATGTGTGCATTTAACAACTTAAGACCCGGACCTTTATGCAGGTAAAGGACCTGGCCAGTTTTTGCGAATCGGCACTGCGTCGCTTTAACTAACAATTGCGCGGTCGTGCGATGTGGCTCCCAAACAAAATTGGCGCCTTTTTTTTCCCCACAAATAGAGCTTTCTTTTGGTGGTATTTGATCACCTCTGCGGGTTTTTTTTTTTGCGCTATAAACAAAAATAGAGCGACAATTTTGAAAAAAAAACAATATTTTTTACTTTTTGCTATAATAAACACCCCCAAAAAAAGATGTAAAAAAACATATTTTTTTCTCAGTTTAGGCCGATACGTATTCTTCTACCTATTTTTGGTAAAAAAAAAAACGCAATAAGCGTTTATCGATTGGTTTGCACAAAATTAATAGCGTTTATAAAATAGGGGATAGTTTTATGGCATTTTTATTAATAATTTTTTTTTACCACTAATGGCGGCGATCTGCGATTTTTTTCGTGACCTCGACATTATGGCGGACACATTGGACAATTTTGACACATTTTTGGGACAATTGTCATTTTCACAGTAAAAAATGCTATAAAAATGCATTGTTTACTGTGAAAATGACAATTGCAGTTTGGGAGTTAACCACTAGGGGGCGCTGAAGGGGTTAAGTGTGACCTAATTTGTGTTTCTAACTGTAGCGGGGAACACACGATCAATGAAGCTGCCACTGTGAAGAACGGGGAAGCTGTATTTACACACAGCTCTCCCCATTCTTCAGCTCCGGGGAGCGATCGCGGGACTCCAGCGGCGATTGGGTCCGCGGGTCCCGCGACCGCAGTCACGGGGAGCTGGGCACTTAAAGAGGACGTACAGGTACGTGCTTGTGCCCAGCCGTGCCATTCTGCCGACGTATATCTGCAGGAGGCTGTCTTTAAGTGGTTAAAAAAAATGGTGCAGTGCATTTTAAAAATGGTGCAGTGCACTGCAATTTCAGTCCATTCAAAATTAATAGGGCTGAAATCGCACTGCACAGAACTGCATGTGAATCGCACAGGAACTGCATAGTGTGAATGGACCCTAACATTTCCCCACTGCAGCCAAAACTAGGCAAAGGGTTTATACAAGGGGGGGCTAATAAATATTGAGCCTTAACCAGAAAATTGAGCTAGGAAGCTGTAATTTGCAGGGTGTACTGGCCAATACAACAATCAACTACCTATTTTAGCTTATATTTATTGAACATGGCAGCACCTCCAGAAAAATTCAATGTGGAAGAGCATGGGACCATAATTAAATTTTCTATTTCTCCAAGGGAATGGTGCGAAGCAGATCCATGATGGAATGTCACAAACTTTGGGTGACAGTGGCCCATCAGATGCAACAGTTATACGTTGGGTTGTCAATTTTAAAACTGCCCATTCCGGTGTTGAAAGTGAGAAACCCTGTTTCTGTCTCTGTGCCTGCAAATGTGAAAGCCATCCATGACATGATCATGGAGGACAGTCGAATATCAGCCAAATGTATTGCTACATATCTGGGAATATCAAGTGAAAGAGTTGGTGCCATTATCCACAACGACTTAAAGGAACACTAAAGGTTTGTTTTTTATTAGATCAATTGATTGCTGTAAGCTAGAGCATTTAAATATCACTTGCCTCGTTTTTCCTTTTGACCTCCAAAATACAGTAATCCAGGTTTGAAAATGCCATTTCCTGTCTCTCCTCTTCTTGCTTTCCACCAGCATCTGAGCCGTTTTGCATGGTGGAAAGCAAAATGTGCTCACCCCCTCCCTATGACTACAGCCCTGCGTGAAGATGCTCTCTTGTCCCTCACAGGCATGGAGGCCAGGCCCGGACTGGCCATAGGGCACACCGGGCATATGCCCGGTCGGCCGCAGCTGCCAGGGCCACATGTCAATTTCGGGTCTGACTGACTTCATGGGCAGCTGCTAGAGCCGGCCCTGCTCACCCGCTCCCGGCCTCTCTTCAGCCGGCTCTGCAGGGAGGGCCGCATCCATGTTCTTCTGGCCGGGGTCCCCAGTCGTCGTCCCCGCCAGAAGCCAAAGCATCTAGGCTGCTCCGTGGGTGGGGGCCGCTCAGCCGGCATCAACACGGCCAGCTCCGCGGCCGTCCGACTGATTATTCAGATTAGGGGGGGGGGGGGGGCGGAAAGGAAGGGGTCAGGTGACCATGAAGGGGGAGGAGCTGCCTGGAGGAATCCCCTTCTGCCTGGTGTATCTGCAGCCACTGGCACCAGGGCCTAGAGAAGACTGCTAAAAAGTAAGTAACGCCAGCCAGCCTGCCTGTTTGCAAAAAATTATGGTTTACACCTGCATTTACACAGCATGATAAGAGCATGCTTTGGTCTGGTCAGTGGTCTCTTTTACACAGTAAAAAAGAGTGATGCTAAACTCAGGTAGTTCAGCATCACTCTTTACTGTGTAAAAGAGACCATTGACCAGACCAAAGCATGCTCTTATCATGCTGTGTAAATGCAGGTGTAAACCATTGTGTGAGAGGGACATTTCTTGGGCCCAAAAGGTGCATTTAAAGTGTATGTATGATTTTTTTTTGTGTGTGTGTTTGTAATGTGGTATGTTTAGTACTGGTTGGCTGGGTAAGTGCAGTGTTAACAAAAAATCATATATAAACTTTAAATGCATGACACCTTTTGGATTGTTTTAGACCCCTTTCACACTGAGGCGCTTTGCAGGCGCTATAACGCTAAAAATAGTGCCTGTAAAGCTCCCTGATAGAGCCACTTTATTTACTCCAGTGTGAAAGCCCCTAGGGCTTTCACACTGGAGTGGTGCGCTGGCAGGATGTTAAAAAAACGTCCTGCAAGCAGCATCTTTGTAGCAAAATGAATGGACAGTATGGCCATACCGTGGCACTTTGCAGATGGATTTAACCCTTTTTCGGCTGCTAGCGGGGGGTTAAAAGCGGCCCGCTAGCGGCCGAATACTTCTGCAAAAATTACGGTAAAGCGCCGCTAAAAATAGCGGCGCTTTACCGTCACCGCCCCCGTGTGAAAGGGGCCTTATATATAGATTTGGGTAATATATTTTTAATGTGCCCTAAAATGAACTATTAACTGTTAACGACACTCCACAATCGGTTTACAAAACGCAGCACAGTTTATCGAATCGCATGGGTGTGAACACCCATGTAATCTGATTCTGGTGTGGACAATAAAGGGTCCTGCACCAGTGTGGTTTGAATGCAGTACGATTTGAGCCATACAAATCCATGGCTCAAATCGCACCCCAGAGACACCACATGTAATTCGCACAGGAATGTTGAGCAATTCCTGTGCGAATTACATGTGGTGTCTCACACCACAGTAGTGTGAACCCGGGCTGAGGCCTTAAAGCCAGCTGCAGCATTCCCCTTGGCAGGAGTGAGCTCAGGTGTGTTTGGATCCTAGTCTGAACTATCCTGAGCTTTTTAGCCAGCATAGCCCAGCAGCCGCACATATACACTCCTCTTGTATATGTACAGCTGCAGACCTGATTTTCAGGGCAAAAAAGTGCGCGGTATACGCCGATAAATACAGTATATATAAAAAAAATGGGCTGCTCAGCCTAAAATGCCCGGGCCTATTATTTGTCCCAGTCCGGGCCTGATGGAGGCTAATCCTAATGGGAACTGTAGTTCCCATTAGGCCGTGATGTAGCAAGAATGAATGCGCACCGCAAACCAGGAAGTTAGTGAGAATAACGATTCAGGAGTGCTGGAGGTGAATAAAACAGCTCCATTTCAACAGGTATCAAACTAGTTATAATGCAAAACATTACTTTTTACTTTATCAGCTACTGTCAGACTTTAATTTAAGAGGAAAATATTTTTGTCTTTACAACCCCTTTAAGCCCCATACACACGGTCACACTTTTTGCCAACCAACTTCAAAATCTGCAAGTTTTCTAATTTGTCGGACCGTGTGTACGCTCCATCGGACCAACTTTTTCGGGTTTCATCCGACAAAAAGTTGGGTCTGCAAACGGACCAACTTTTCAGCAACAAAAGTCCGATGGTGCCTTGTCTGACCGTGTGTACAGCAAGCCAACCAACTTTTGTACAAAGTGCAAATACGCATGCCCCCTCCCGCTCCTCCGGCATAACAACTGATCGGCTTTTAGCCGCATCGGTTGTTATGTCTGTAAAGCCGATCACCGGCTCTAAAAAACAGTACCGGGATGATGCCTGCAGCTGCAGGCATTATCCCAGTATAACCCCCGAAAGCCGAGGACGCATATATGCGTTCGCTCAGCGTGAAAGTGTTAAGCTTTGAAAATCAAAGATAGAAGCAGATTGGTTGGCATGCACATCTGTTCTATATTCTGGCTGATCGAGTATTGATAATTTCCCCTTATTGTGTGGCGCTCAGCATATAAGATATTAATATTAAAAGTGAATAGATGAATCTGGGTTGCTGCAGTGTTTGTAATAGCAGGGCACAGCCAAAACACCAAAAAGGAATGAATCAGATATAAGGTTAAGAACAGTGCTTGCCATCATCATTTGCACTTTTTATGACAAACACCGTTCTTAACTTTATTTCAGATTTTTTTTTTTATTCTTGTTAGTTTTTTTTTTTTTTTAAATAGGGGTGTATTTATCAATAACTCGCTGATTAAATTTGTCCAGTGAAAATAAAAGTAATTTTGCCCAAGCAAAATTTTATGAGATTTACCCAGCAATTTCTGGTAAGATTCATCTTATTTATTATATGACAATAGCTGGGTAAATCTTGTAAGTTTAAATCTTGTCAGGAAAAATTCTTGATACTACAGTAGCAGCAGCAGTGGCGTACTTAAAGCTGAGTTCCACCTAAAAGTGGGTATGGCTTTTTCTTACTCTACGCTACTGTTGCTACTGAAGTCTGGGAATCATGTTGCTGCATCTGATAACTAAGTTTGGCTAGATCCAGGGCTGGACTGGGACAGAAATTTGGCCCTGGACTTCATCCAGACTGGCACACTTTGACAGGTCTCTCCCATTGCGGCCGGACAAATCCCCCCCCCGGCCACCCAAGCCCCCTCTCCCCCTTCACTAGCCACTAGCCGTTCTACTTTATTAGAGTAGAACGGTTGGTACTGGTACTCTTATAGGCAGTACCAGTGGGAAAGCTAGACATTATTTCACCCGGGGCAAAGAATCAGTTCAGTGCCCCCCCTTATGGGACAAGATTAGGCAGAAGGGAGAAACTCCCAGGCCATAGGTGTCGAGTCAGCTGTCTGTCCCCTCCCACATGCTCCTCTGTCGACATCCCTGCTCCTCTAGTCCTCCCCCTGCTTCTTTGTTCCCCACCAGGTGAGCGCTGCAGGGAGGGAGAGGAGGTGAGCACTGTGGGAAGGGAGAGACAGAGGAGCGGAGGGGGGTGGCGGTCCATTGTCACTGAAGCCGGCCCACTGAGCCATCGGCCCACCGGGAAACTCCCTGTAGTCCCAGTGGCCAGTCCATCCCTGGCTAGATCTATACTCAGTCTTGGCCCCTGTGCACTGATTACTTCTGGCCCCTGCACTCTGTGTGTTACGTACTCTTGAGATCCACACATTCTGCATTACATACTCCTGAGCTCTACACTTTGTGTGTTAGCATTCCTAAGCCCTGCACCCTTTGTGTTTTCTCTCAGGATTACACACTCCTGACCCCTGCAATCTGGGCAGTATACATTTCTGACCCCTATACTTTCCATGTTATGTACTCTTGTGTCTAGTCACGTCTGTGGCTGACTATTGTTTATTTTTGTAAATTTGTGTTAATATTTTTTTGTAATAAATTGTTACATTTTATAAACTTATTGTCTCGTATCTGGGTGCCACAACAGTCCAATCACTACTGGCGAACAGGGTCTTATGTTGGAGTGACCCTAATGCATCTCCTTCCTCCTTTCCAATTTCAGAATTTAGGATGATGGCACCCACACCTATACTCCGACGGAGACTCTTTACCACATGATCAGCTGTGTCCAATCACGGCTGATCACAATGTAAACAGGAAAAGCCGGTAATCGGATTTTCCTCACTCGAGTCTGTAAGATGCGAGTAGAGGAGAGCCGATCGGCTGCTCCTTGGACAGGGGGGGTTTGTGCTGATCGATTAGTGCCGGTTTGTGCCGCCTATCCGTGTCCATCCATGCCGCCTATCCGTGCCCATCCATGCCACCTATCCATGCCCATCCGTGCCGCCTATCAGTGCCGCATAGTGCCCATCAGTGCCGCCTTATCAGTGCCCGTCAGTGCAGTACCATCAGTGACCATCAGTGAAGAAGAAAACATACTTATTACAATGTTTTATTACAGAAACAAAAAAAATACTTTTTTTTTTCAAAATTTTCGGTCATTTTTTTTTGCAGAAAATAAAAATCCAAGAGGTGATCAAATACCACCAAAAGAAAGCTCTATTTGTGGGAACAAAATGATAACAATTTAGTTTGGGTACAGTGTAGCATGACCGCGCAATTGTCATTCAAAGTGCAACAGCACTGAAAGCTAAAAATTGGTCTGGGCGGGAAGGTGTATAAGTGCCCTGTATGGAGGTGGTTAAATATGGAGTCAATCTATTAATGTCTATTCATATACTAAACTAAACATCTAACACATGTTTCCAAAGTAAAAAAAAAGTTTATTTTTTTATTTTTTTTAAATATATATATGTAATTTTATATTTAAAAATATATATTTTACAACAACCAAAAATATAAAGCAAAACCACAGGCTCAGAGCATTTCCAAAACTTCCCCTGATGAAAACAGTATGGATGTATGAAAGAGCATACTCGCCAGACCAATCGGTTAACTTTTGATTGAGCTTTAATCTGGATAGAGAAAAGGCCTGTGGATGTAGTGTATCTAGATTTATTCAAAGCTTTTGACACAGACAGTACCCCATCAAACCTTAAAGTGATTGGAGATCAGAAGGTGTTTTATCTTCATGCATTCTACAGTATGTACTGTATGAAGATAAAACGCCTTCTGTGTGAAGCAGCTCCTCTGAGCCCCCCTAATACTTATCTGTGCCCCCTCTAGATCTAAAAAAGTTGCATGAGACACTCGGCTGGCCAGGACTCCCCTCCTTATTGGTTGAGACAGCAGCGTGGCACCATTGGCTCCCGCTGCTGTCAATCAAAATCAGTTAGTCAATGAGGAGAGAAAGGGGGCAGGGCCAGGCGTGTCTGAATGGACACAGGGAGCTGTGGCTCAGTTTGGGTGCCCCCATAGCAAGTTGCTTGCTGTGGAGGCACTCACCAGAAGGGAGGGGCCAGGAGAGCCGAAGAGGGACCCAAGAAGAGGAGGATCCAAGCTCCTCTGGGCAAATCCACTGCACAGAGCAGGGCAGTATGACATGTTTATTATTTTTACCTAAAAAAAAGAGACTTTACAATCACTTGAATTCATAAAATGAGGTCTGTTGACATTAACAGTGTATGTACCTGGAGAGAAAACTGGTACATGAGCCTGATCAAAGGGTGGAGATAAATAGCATCTTTGGAATGGTATGGATTTCTTAGTGCAGTACCACAATGCGCTATCTGTTTAATTGGTTCATAAATGACATAGAGGCTGCTATGAATAGCTCAAACTCATTTTTTGCGTTACTTTAAAAAAAAATCATATATATAATTTTTTTTATAGGTACCTAGCAACGTGAGAAAATCAACTGCAAGTTATAAAATCCGGGACGCATGCTCTTCTTTTTGAGATGTATTAAAAGAAGAAGAATGGTCAGCGATCTCTGAGCTTTTCCTACAATGCTGCAATTTTCCTAACTGTCTTAGAGCAATTAATGTGAAGCACATCAGGATCATGAAGCCAATGGGTCGCTAATTCAATTACAAAAAAAATTGTCATTTGTTTAATGACAGTGGCTGATGCTAACTATTGTTTTTATTATGTCGATATTGGGGTCTATGGCAGCAACTCCAATTCTAGCATTTTTAGCCACTCATTATTTGGCCAGTTGTTGAGTACGGATAGACTGGACCTTCCGGGAAAGAGCCCACTCCTGGGAACAAATGGCCTGAGTGTATTTGTGGGGGATGAAGCATTTGCCTTGAGTGATCATCTGCTACAGCCATATTCTGGGCACAATTTTACTGTACATAAACAAGTTTTTAACTATAGGCTAACAAGAGCACAACAAGTTGTGGAATGTGTGTTCGGATCTTGTCGAACAAATGGCAGTTTCTGCAAAAACCAATTGTCCTCAATATGCAAAACGCAATCTGTTCTGTGAAAGCTGCTTGTTCTCTGAACAATTTTGTTAGGCAACGGGATAAATTTCAGTTTGAGGACTCATTACAACATACTATGGAAAGAGCTCATTAGATTGGAGTTTCGAGGAACCAGACAAGGTATACACGTCAGGGACATGTACACTTCCTACTTCATGTCTCCAGCAGGACAGGTTCCATGGTAGCTTAAGGGCATCGATAAAATGTACATTTTGACAAAAAAAGATTTAGCATATGTTATGGGTTATTAAATCATATTCCAAGCTGTGTTGAATAATTAAAATTTTTTTTATTTTTTACTGTATGTATATGTAGCTTTACTTCATCTTTACAATATCTATTCCAAAGACTGCAGAGACCATAAACATATATGCACAAAAACAGAAATGTAAGTTTGGGGCGAATGGACACGTACTTCAGAAGGATAATCATCACACTGAGGTAAGTTGAACCTAACACCAAAGAACCGCCTAATTAATGTTTGTAAATGTAGAGTTACAAATCGAATAAACACAAATAAACATGTTTAGAAGGACCAATAACAACTTTTTTTTTTTTTTTTTAACAAAACTTTACAAAACATTTTTTATAAAGAACCCATAAATGAAATATTTATTTAAAAAAAAATCTTATTTTTTTTAACAAAGGAACAAAAGCTCCAAATTATTTTTTCTTCACAGAACTTTAGCATAAAATCAGCCAAAAAATAGAATATTTTGCATAAAAACATTTTTTGTTTTAGAACAGCATCTAGTGGGTGGTGGCTGCACACTGTTGTACCTCTTTAGTGACTTATAAATAGGAGTAATAGTACAGCAAAGCAGTTTCCCACTGAAGAACAGATGGTGGGTGAATTTTGTTTGATGAAATGATTTTGTTTGATGAAATGAATCTTGTTTGAGCCAACTTTCAACAGACGAATCTTGTTTGAGCCAGATTTCTAAAGGCGAAATTTGTTTAAAAATTTGTAA
Organism: Rana temporaria; assembly: GCF_905171775.1. NCBI lineage: Eukaryota > Metazoa > Chordata > Amphibia > Anura > Ranidae > Rana > Rana temporaria. The sequence goes on from NC_053492.1 coordinate 213,110,203, forward strand.
ACTGTGTTTGAAAAGTGAATCTTGAAAATAATAATAAAATGTACCCCATAGAAATATTTTTTTCTATGTCCACCATAAAATTTCATTTTAGACAGGATAAAAAAAATGACAAATTTTCTAAAATTCTAATGTTTTGTGATTGGGCATTCTCACTTATGATAATATGATATGAGAGATCTAGCCAAAAATGTGTACTGAAAAGAGAACAAAAACAATCAACTTTGTAAAAAATCTCTATAGACTGACAAATCAGATGACTTTTGTCTCATGCCACTATGACTTGTCCATGTGTGAAGACTCTTTAAATTTTAATATGTTTTGTTGTTATATGCCCTAATCCTGTGGCGCTTAATTAAAGAATTTTCTCTTATGGAGCCAGCATCATTTTTTTTGCCATCACTGAAGAGAACAGAGTAGCTGCAATAAAACTAATCTAATTGGTATTATAAAATAACAATTATAAAATGAAATTATGAAATGATAAAAAATGCAGTTGACAGTTTCAAGTTCACGCTGAAATGAATGTGTATTTCAGTAAATGAAGGAACACAACATGTTTATGTGAAATAAGATTGTCAAGAAGACTGATTTATGATCCAGAAAATGCAGCTGTCTCATTATTTCCATCACACTAATACATGTGCAATAAAATAGCATTTTTGATGTAACAAGAAGATATGATTATTTGGATGAGCAACCAGGACAATATTTGACAAAACACTAACATGAACTGAACAGTGTTAAACAATGTCAAACTAGCCTGATCACTGCCCTATATGAAAATCAGAGAGCCATATCAGACAACAAGTCCACATATGTGCTTTTCCTATTGTTTATGAATGAATATGTGTAAAATTGCTTTAATGGTGAAGAGACTTTATATGCTGCACAGCTGCTCTAGTTTTCAAAAAGCTGGATTGCCTTTATTTACCGTTGCTGTTCCCTACTATTACCACTAGTGGAAGTATATTGCTAATTAAAGCGGTATTAGTTGTAAAAGCTAATGTTTTTTTGTTTTGTTTTTTACCTTAAAGTGTTACTAAACCCAGGGCCCTGCATTTACTATATTTAGTCTCCCACAGAACATGGAAATGAAATTATTTTAGTAAATCTAAACTGCAAAAAAAAAAAAAAAAAATGTAGCAATACACACCAAACTGAGCATGTGCAGACTGACTCCAAAGGCTCTGTCTTACCCGAACCTGTTCTGGAGTCAGTGGAAGAAGAGGAGGATCAGCGAAGACAGAATCAAACAGACTTTTTACACAATGCACAGGGTTAACCCCTTAGGTTCCACAGTGTGTATAGAAAAGAAAATAAACCGCCATCACCCAATGGGGTGATGGCAGTGTGCCACTCGGTACGCCCGAGTGGCACACTGCCATCACCCCATTGGACTACTCGATACTACATGGGTTACCTGCATGCCGCTGGCCAGAGATGCAGGTTTAAGGCCTTTTTTTATGCTGCAAAATGTGAGTGTATTTCTTAACCATTTTGTATAAATAAAACGTTTTTAAATGATTTTACACTATCGAGGCATCTCTCTTTTATGCACATGTGACCATTTCCATTGGAGCTATTGCTGGAGGATCTGAGCTGAATCGCCTTCCTCTTTCTCCAAGCCCAGCCGTTTGCTGATTGCTAAATTGCTACATGCTGTATTTGGTCTCCTCTCACCCAGGGACCATTTCCATCTGGTAAGCAGACTTGCATATGCGTGTGGTGGAGGTCTTCAGCTGTATGTCACATCAGTGTTAACCACTATTTTCCTAAACCATTGGGATCTGACTGCACCTGGGTGGATGTCACTTTGTCTTCTTTTTGGACTTTAATAGATGAAAATTAGTTTTTGGGGAATCCTGGTTGCCCTTTTAGGTTGGACTACAGGGGCGTGTTGTGTTCAAGGACATTCATCAAGTTTTTCCTCTACTCACTGTGGACTGTTTTTTTGCACTGTTTTTTTCATTATTTATTAATACATTTGCATTTTTCACATACTTAGGCTTCATGTCTAATATTCATTGATCATCAGCGTGGTTTATTTTCTTTACACCATTATTCTGTTTATATGACACAGGTTAACCGCAGCTTTATTTGTTTATATTGGTTTGCATTGTCACATGCACGTGTGATTTATTTTATGTTCAACACTTTATGTAGATTAGCGCAATTTTACCACTTTTTTCCAATTTCCACAGTGTGTATAACAAGCATGATTTACTGCATTTACAGACTGATTTTACTGTTGTGGGTTTAGTAACACTTTAACCACTTGCCTACTGCTCGCATTTTACCAATGCACCTGTACCGTTGGCAAATGCACAGGGCTTGGTACAGAGGAAACAATCAGATATTTAGTAAAAAGCAGCACATACGGTATTACACACATCAACACTTGTTAGGTACACACTTAACCCCTTGATTACCCAGAGATGGTAACCCCTTATCACTGATCACTGCATTAGTGTCACTGGTGATGTCAGTGTCAGTTAGGCCCCTTTCAGACTGGGGCGGGAGCTGCGGTGGCGGTATAACGCCGCTAAAAATAGTGGCGCTATACCGCCGGAATTGCCGCGGGTATCAGCCGCTAGCGGTGCGGTATTAACCCCCGCTAGCGGCCGATAAAGAGTTAATATCGCCCGCAATGCGCCTCTATAGAGGCGCATTGCGGGCGGTATTGCCGCGGTTCCCATTGTTTTCAATGGGAAGGAGCAGTGAAGGAGCGGTATACATGCCGCTCCTCTCACCGCTCCAAAGATGCTGCTGACAGGAGATTTTTTTGTCTCCCGCCAGCGCATCGCCTCAGTGTGAAAGCCCTCGGGCTTTCACATTGAGTCTGCAGTGCAGGAGTTTTTCAGGCGGGATAGCAGCGCTATTTTTAGCGCTTTACCGCCTGAAAAACTCCTCAATGTGAAAGGGGCCTTAGTGTACCCCCCAGCCAGCATCAGTTAGTGTCAGATTTCCCACCCCACTATCACAGTCCCACTTTAAGTTGCTGTTTGTCGCCATTACTAGTATGAAAAAAATAAAAATAAACAGTATAGGATATATATATATATTATAGTTTGTAGATGCTATAACGTTCACACAAACCACTCAAAATACACTTACTGGGTTTTTTGTTTACCAAACACATGTTGCAGCTAACATTTTGGCCTAAGTTTATGAAGAAATTCTATTTTTGTATTTTTTTATTGGATACATTTTATAGCAGAAAGTAAAAAAATGTCCAAAATGTTCAGCCTTTTTTTTTTTTCATTTATATAACAAAAAAACAGTAGAAGAAAGAAAGTCACCGCTCCAGGTGGGTCTACTATACGTAGGGTTGCCACCTCATCCCTTTAAAAAGGAACACATCTGAATTACACAGGTTCTGAGGCTAATTTAATGCAGATAAGGCACCAAGTGAGTTTAATTACCACCTTAATCAGCCACAGAACCTGTGTAATTCAGATGTGTTCCTTTTTAAAGGGATGAGGTGGCAACCCTAACTATACGGTCACACACTGTTACAGGATTCCAAGGGTGCTGGCGGTGCACTAGGCAAGCACTCCAAAAACCGTACAGGTTGTCTTTTATTAAATGAACAGCAGATACATCACCAGATCAAAACAACAGGAACAGGGGAACAGCCGACGTTTCGCACAAAATCAGTGCTTATTCATGGCAAAAATGTCCAAAATGTTCAGCCTTTTTTTTTTTCATTTATATAACAAAAAAACAGTGGTGATCTAATACCACCAAACGAAAGCCCTATTTGTGTGAAAAAGGGATATAAATTTCATTTGGGTACACTGTTTCATGATGGCCCAATTACCAGTTAAAGTAGTGCAGTGCTAAATAGCAAAAAAAAAACTTCCGGGGGTGAAGTGGTCAATACATTTTCTGCATTAAGGTAAAAAAACCTTTTAGGTTCAGCTCCCCCCCAGCCAGGGGCGGACTGACAACTCATTGGGCCACCGGGCAATAGGAGATTATAGGGCCCCCGGGCAATAGGAGATTATGGGGGCCCCAGGCAATAGAATATGGGGCCACACAGTATACACACACACACACATACAGTATACACACACAGTATACACACACAGTGTACACACACACACACTGAAAAGGTACTGCAGAGGCGGGGCAGCTATAATCTTGGGATTTAAAAAAAAAATACAGATTTTTACATACTGTCTCTGGTTTTATTGAGGCTGGCAACCCTGATGGGGCCCCCCAGTGGTATGGGGCCCTCAGGCAGTGCCCGAGTGCCCGAATGTGTGTAGCACTACCCCCGGAGGAGCTGCTGGTTGTTTTGGGTGACACATTTACCTCGTGGCTCTTCCGAATTCCTAGGGGTAAATTGTGCATATAGCAGTAGTAAAGGAATGTCTGCAACAAGTGTCTTTTGCTGTGCTCTTTATTACCCAGCCGGGTAAAAACAATAAAACTTGTGGTGAGGAAAGTAAAGTTAAAGGAAGAAAGGAGAATAGCAAATTCAGGCGTAGCAATAGGGAAACAGTCCTGCTCCCAGGCGTAACACTTCTCTGCGCCACTCCTGCTTGAGTGGGAATAGCGTACCCGGACAGGCCTCTCTCACTGACCTGGCAGCCAGAGTATCGCTCGAACCTTTGAGAAAAAGTCTCTGCCACAGACCCTTCTGGAATGGACTTCAGGGAGACACCTCTGCCACAGGCCCTCTCTGGTTGCAAATACGGAGGTAATCCTCCTTGGTAGAATAACGCATGTATCTCCTTCTTAACGTCGCCCAGGTACCGACTGACAGGTGATCAATCCCTCAGTGTCTGGCTACCTTGATCCCTGGTGGTTTGTCGAAATCCTTTTGGATCGCCAGCCTCTCATTGGCGCTCTTCAGACAGACTCCCCACCAAACAGCTATACCGCTTGGGATCCTCAAAAGTGGGAACCCAGTCGATCACTGGGTCCCCGTCGCTGCTCAAATGTTCCGGACCAACATGGTCCCGAAACCAGGAACACTGTGTGGCACGCACGCCCCTGCCAGATAGGCCAATACCCCAGGGCGCCGTGATGTGGTCACCCTAAAGGTGGGTGCCACACTGGACGAAGAAGACCCAGAACCAATGGCGTCTGCCTCATAAATACACTCCCCCAGCATGCACAGCGAGGCTCAACCCTCCTGATTGGCTGCTGGGGAAGAGCACCCAAACCTTGACTCCACTGCTGCCATCTACTGCACTGGGGTTGGAAGAACACCCCAGTACAACAGAATGAGCCCACAGCACAGGCAAGCTGAGACAGAGACCCAATTTAAACATTTTAACCAGATCAGAGTTTAACTACACTCTGATCTCCCTCTAAATTTAAATAGCACCGGTACTTTGAAGTAACCAGGCGCTACATGTGATAAAGGTTTTACATAAATTAATAAAAGCTGGCCATTGTAAGCACACCTGTCAGTGGTAAATGGTTTGTATCAACCCTCTAACTGCTACCTTTTGCTGGACAGAAAAATGAATGCAGCCACTACATTTAACCACTTAAGACCCGGACCAAAATGCGATTCGGCACTGCGTCGCTTTAACTGACAATTGCGCGGTCGTGCGACATGGCTCCCAAACAAGATTGGCGTACTTTTTTTTCCACAAATAGAGCTTTCTTTTGGTGGTATTTGATTACCTCTGCGTTTTTTATTTTTTGCGCTATAAAAAAAAATAAAGCGACAATTTTGAAAAAAATGCAATATTTTAAACTTTTTGCTATAATAAACATCCCCCAAAAATATATATATATAAAAAAAAAAAATTCCTCAGTTTAGGCCGATACGTATTCTTCTACCTATTTTTGGTAAAAAAAAATCACAATAAGCGTTTATCGGTTGGTTTGCGCAAAATTTATAGCGTTAACAAAATAGGGGATAGTTTTATTGCATTTTTATTAATTTTTATTTTTTTACTACTAATGGCGGCGATCATCGATTTTTTTCGTGACTGCAACATTATGGCGGACACTCCGGACAATTTTGACACATTTTTGGGACCATTGTAATTTTCACAGCAAAAAATGCATTTAAAATGCATTGTTTATTGTGAAAATGACAGTTGCAGTTTGGGAGTTAACCACAAGGGGGCGCTGATAGGGTTATGTGTTCCCTGAAGTGTGTTTACAACTGTAGGGGGGTGTGGCTGTAGGAGTGACGTTATCGATTGTGTCCCTCTATAAAACTGATCACATGATCGATGACGCCGCCACATTGAAGAACAGGGAAGCCGTGTTTACACGCGGCTCTCCCCGATCTTCAGCTCCGGGGACCGATCGCGAGACTCCAGCGGCGATCGGGTCCGCGGGTCCCGCGGTCCCGGAGCTACAGACCGGGTCTGTACGTACATGTGCCCAGCCGTGCCATTCTGCCGACGTATATGTGCAGGAGGCGGTCCTTAAGTGGTTAAGGATATTCAAAAAAGTCGCCCTTGGGACTTTAAATGAGGTGGTCACAGTTTGCCACTGAGTAACAAAAATAGTAACAGTATAAATTTTTATTAAAATAGATGTACATACATGAATAATACAGCATAATAGCTCAGCCAATGGAAATGAATAGAACATGGATTTGCACATAATAAAGAGTAATTAAAATAGATACAAACGTTATACAAATGCACGCATCAGAGAACCCGATGCACGTTTTGCGAGATCATTGCTCGCTCATCAGGGGTGGATGCGGATGGGATGTATCTAAATAGATAAAGAGATGTGTCACAGCAGGGCCGTCTTTACCGCAGGGCAAATGGGGCAGGTGCCCTGGGCCCTGTCACTGTTGGGGGCCCAAAGCATCCCCCTTTGAAAAAAAAAAAAAAAAAAAAAAATTATTTTTTTTTTTTTTTTTTTTAGGGGTCCGGAGGCCCCCCGGGGCCCGGAGGACCCCAGGGCCCCAGATGGCAACCCCCCTTTTTTTTATTTATTTTTAAATAAAAAAAAAATTATATATTTTTATTAAAGGGACAATTTTTTAATATATTTTTATTTTATTTTTTATTAAAGGGCCAATTTTTTTTTAGAGGTCTGGGGGTCCCCAGGGGCCCATTGTTCCCCAGGGCCCCGGATGACAACCCCCCTTTTTTTATTAAAAAAAATCTTTTTATATATATATATATATATATATATATATATATATATATATATATATATATATATATATATATAAATGTTTGTTATTATTATTATAGGACCCAGAGGTCCCCGGGGCCCCGGATGGCAACCCCCTTTTTTTTATAAAAAACATTTTTTTTATATATTTTATTTCTTTTTTTTCTTTTTATATATATATATATATATATATATTTATTTATTTATTTATTTATTTTTATTAAAGGGCTCAGAGGTCCCCATGTGGCAAACACCCTTTATCTTTTTTATAAATGTTTATTTTTTTATTTTTGTTTATATATTTTTTTATTTATTTTTTATTTAAGGGCCCAGAGGTCCCCAGGGCCCTGGATGGCAACCCCCCCTTTTTTTTTATAAATGTTTCTTTATATATATTTTTTTTATTAAAGGGCCCAGAGGTCCCGGATGGCAACCCCCTTTTTTTTGTAATTTATTTTTATTAAAAAAAACATATTAAAGGGCCCAGAGGTCCCCAGGGCCCCAGATGGCAATGGCAACCCCCTTTTTAAAATATATTTTTTATTTCTTTTTTATTTTTATTAAAAGGGCCCAGAGGTCCCCAGGGCCCCGGATGGCTACACCCCTTTTTTATATATATTTTTCTTTATTTCTTTCTTTATTTCTTTTTTTGTAAAGGGCCCCCCGCTTCTAAATTTGCGGCAGCCCCCCCCCCCTGCTTCTCAATTTCAGGCGGCAGCACCCCCCATCCCGGTTCTCTGCTCCAGGGGGCCCATGCCTGAAGCTGTGTAAGTGGCCCCATAATTCCTGATGGCGGCCCTGCCGCCCGTTAAGCCCCTGTGCTGCCCACAAATCAGGCTGAAAATCATCAGCGACACGCAGCCAGTGACAGTACTGCTTCCCTTCCCAGTGTTTTAAAATGTACAGCACCCCTGGCTTCCCTTTAGACGCGCACTTCTCCCTTCCTGCCACTGGGTGCTGCTTGCATATAAAAGTGAATTAGAATATGATTTTATAACATCCCCAGTTTGCTCTTCCTGAGGCTGACTTCTTCATGTCCTGCTCCTCAAGTTATGTCACAGTTTGCTAATCTATATTGTAAATAGAAGTTTTCTGTAGAGTGTGCCCAAAGTCTTTATAATATTTGATGATTCACTGCAGGTCTGGTCAGTGTTTTAAAAAGTTCCTCTATTTTACACATGGCATGGCATGGGGTCACAGCACTGTCTGTCCATTCTGCTTTAGCACCATGGGACCCCATGCCATGCCATGTGTAAAATAGAGGAACTCTTTAAATCACAGACCAGACCTGCAGTCCAGGCTGAGTAAAGCCTCAGAGCACATGACATTACTGTCTGTATTTAACTGCTTGATGGGCTTTTTTTGGGCCTGGCTGGTTCACATGTATGTGTTTTGGCGGCCCACATTTGCGCAGGCACAGCAGCCCATTCATTTGAATGGGCCGCCATGCCTGCATTTCCTGCAAAGAAAAGCGCATGCCTCATGTAATAGGCTGCGCACACGGCACGCCTATGCCCATCAAGCACTGAAATACAGCACTGTCTGTCCATTATGCTGTCTGCTGTGACTTATCTGCAGTTCCCGCACTGTCAAACTTGCTGCATTTTTAGATGTTTAGGTCACGCTTTTAAAAACACAGTGCGTTTGTGTGTGCAAGAACTGCAGGTAAGTAGCATGGTGCAAGAACTGCAGGTAAGTAGCATGGTGCAAAAGCAGAATGGATTTCAAGGCAACTGTATTTTTAAAATGCTGAATGCACCTTTTTTCTGCAGGAAACGAAGGCATGGCAGCCCATTCAAATCAATGAGCTGCTGTACCTGCACAAATAAGGACCGCCAAAACATACATGTGAACCAGCCAGGCCCAAAATAAGCTGGAGGGGGGCCCAAAAAAAATGTTTGCCCTGGGCCCAAACCATATTAAAGACGGCCCTGGGTGGTAAATGCAAGAACAATGGCAGAATGGGCCAGAACAAACTGGCCCAATACTTACCAATGAACAAAACCAGTGTCTACCAGTGAACCCCCAAATGGACGGTAGCAGCCAAAGTGTGGCACGGGAGCTGAGGGGGAGAAAACAGACACAGATACCCCCAGGGAGGACGCCAGGCGGCAGACATGGCATGGGTGAAGGTGAATGGCCCTAATTGTCTCAGTATAAATACATTTTCCTGGCCAGTCCTCCCGTCAGCACATCATGGGTTAATCCCCTCCTCCGGTCCACCAGTACCACCTTCTTTTAGCTAATAAGTAGGGGGCCCCTCCTCCCAGTCCTTGTTCCTTTTTTTTTGGTCGGACGATCAGATCACCTAAGACTCTTCCAGACAATCAAGCTACGAATGAAGAGGAAGGAAGAAAACCCCCCTGCCGAACCATCCCCACCCAGGTTCAGCCTCTCCTCGGGTTGGAAGGTCCAGAAGTAATAAAGGTATGCCCCTTTATGACACTGGACGCTCAGGTGCATGAGCTGCGGGCATTTTTAGCTTATAGGAAGCTTACTGTAATCATAGAGGCTGTGGTGTGATTCCTGTCCTCTGCTAGGACATGCTGTGGCTCCTTCTCCTTACTCAGATCTGAGCTCCGTAGGAGCGCGCCGCCCCTCCTTCCTCTACTTTGTTAGTCGGCGGTGACTTCACAGGGGGGCGGGGCCGGGGGCGCGCCGTGGGCGTGCCCAAATCGACTTTAAAAGACTCTCCAGGACAGGAGGCTCAGTGCGGTCTGCCACTGTCTGGGAGAGGAAGCACTAGGTAAGCCTCCAGCTGAGGAGGATTGTGTGACATTGTGTCAGCGCTGCACTATGCTTTAAAGTACCTTTTATGTTTTTCATTTGTCTAATAGGGCTTGCATCCTCGGTTTCTAAACACCTGCTGCCACTGTGGATTTTTTCCCTTCTCTTTTAAGGTAAAAAAGAGGAGGTTGTAACAGTAATTTTGGGGTGCAAAAAAAAATAAAAAATTAAATAAATAAATAATAAAAAAATAAATACAAAATTAGGTATCAATTGCTACACCGCCTGATGTGCGTATCCTGCTTCTTTACACAGCATGAGCTCACCACAGCCTCAGGATGCACCAAAGTCACCGGACAGGTAGGAGGGGTCAACGGGGGCCACAACGTAAAAGAGTGCAATACCAAGAGCTAAAGGTAGTGGCCCAGATTCAAGAAGCAATTGCGCCCGTGTAAACATTAGTTACACGGCGCAATTGCTTACTTGCTCCGGTGTAATGAGTGCTCCTGATTCAGGAACCTCGTTACACCGACTGCAGCCTAAAATCTGCGCGGCATAAGGCTCTTATGCCTCGCAGATTTTAGGCTGCATTCTTGCGTGTGCCGCTAGGGGGCGCTCCCATTGTGATCAGCGTGTAGTATGCAAATTGCATACTACCAACTGATTCACAAACTTGCGCGGGCCCCGCGCAAGCCAGGTATGGAGTTTCCGTACTGCAACTTTAGCGCAAGGCTGCCCCTTCTAATAGTAGGGGCAGCCAATGCTAAAGTATAGCCGCCGCTCCCGCGACGTGAAATTTGAATTTCACATCGTTTGCGTAAGTGATTCGTGAATGGCGCTGGATGCCATTCACGTTCATTTTGAAGCAAATGACGTCCTTGCAACGTCATTTGCCGCAATGCACGTCGGGAAAGTTTCCCGACGGAGCATGCGCTGTACGCTCGGCGCGGGAGCGCGCCTAATTTAAATGATTCCCGCCCCCGGCGGGATCATTTACATTGCGCGCGCTTACGCCGGGCAATTTTGACGGCGCGCCCTCGCAATTTACAGAGCTACTGCTCCGTGATTCAAGGGCACAGGGCAAAATCGTTGCCCTGCTCCCCCGCAAATATCGCGCAAATGTACTTGAATCTGGGCCAGTGTTTCTTGGTTGTCTTTTTAGGAGCAGAAGCCCTAAGATAAGACAGGAACGGAGAAAAAAGTCCCACCACCGCTCAAAATCTCCGCAAGCGTCTGGCTCTTGGGCAACGCATAAGTCCCATTCTAGTCCAGCACGCAAATCCAGTCACTCTGCGACTGTAGCAGAGCCAAATGCATCAAGACCTCGTCCAGACGATGGTCTTTGTTGGGCATGTTCGGCACCATCCAAACCTGGCAAACTTCTATGCACTGGCTGCATTAAGGACGTGGCTACAGACAGGGAAGCAGAGGCAAGAAGAATTAGAGACTATATTCAAGACGCAGTGGCAGAGGGTATTCAGTCAGCCGCAGCCACCAAAACACCTAGAAGATCCAAAGTTAGTAGCGCCAATCAATCAGTGCGCGACGAATCACCTGCCCGGGAGACGCTATCACTAGGCTCATCGGTCTCTGAAGAGCCCTCAGAATATTTATTTGAATTTCAATATATTGAGAATGGTTCGAGGAGGAATGGGAAAAGCCGGAAAAGAGGGCAAACGTACAGAATCGCTTCTCAAGGTTGTACCCTTTTAAAGCCCCAGAAGCAGACCTTTGGGACTCCCCATTGGGCATAGATGCGGCCTTACAGCGCCTGGCCTGACAGGTCGCGTTGCCATTGCAAGATTCCACAACCTTCAAAGACCCAATGGACAGACGTGCAGACACAGACCTAAAAAAATGTCTACTCAGCTGCAGGTGCCGCGTGCCGCCCGGCTATTGCCCTGACCTCAGTCTCCAGAGCACTCAAGGTTTGGACCACGAGAACCCAAGCAGCCCTAAAAGCAGATACAGGGTCAGAATCAGTCATACAGACAATGGAGGAATTCGGAGGGCCCTCTGGTTGCGACATTGGGGAGCAGACAGCACCTCAAAACTGAGTCTCTGCAATATTCCGTTTAATGGCAATGTTTTGTTCGGAACGACCCTAGAAGAATCTATTAGTCGAGCTACAGGGGGAAAGTCGGGTCTAATGCCACAGAGACCTAGGAAGACACAGCAGGCCACCCGGCCAGCCCAACCAGACTACAAAAGGGCATATGACGCCAGGTCATACAGGCCAGGACGGGAATATACAAGGCCCTACTGGAAAAATCCACAAAATTATTTTCTGCGCAAGGTAAAGTCTAGAGTGGCACAGACCGCGAAAAGACCAGAAAAATCTTTTTGACGGGTTAACCGCCCATCCCCCCCAGGTGGGCACCAGGTTAATGTCCTTCTGGGAAGTATGGGCGGAAGAAGTCAAGGACCAGTGGGTCCGCAAGATGGTCAGATACGGTTACAAAATATCCTTTCAGAAGAAACCACCCAATACGGTGGTCCACACAAAATGGCCGACAGATCAGAGGAAACGGAACTGCTTGCAAGAATATTTAGACGGCTTACAGCAAAAGAATGCAATTTCGCCGGTACCCCTATCCCAACAAGGAAAAGGGGTATACTCTCCAATCTTTCTAGTTCCCAAAGCATCGGGGGATCTCAGACCAGTTCTGGACCTGAGAATTCTAAACCACTTCATAGAACCCAAGACGTTCAAGATGGAGTCTGTATTTACAATCTTCTCTGTGAGAGCCACCAAAGATATCTAAGATTCTTGGTAGGGGAAGATCACTTCCAGTTCAGGTGTCTGCCGTTCGGCATCAGCACAACTCCGCAAGTGTTTTCCAAAATCTTACTAGCCGTTATTGCCGTCATTCGCCTGAAAGGCATAAAAATATTTCACTACTTAGACGACATCCTGGTAGTAGCACGTTCGAGCGGAGAACTGGCGTCTCAACGCGAGATGGTTCTAGAAATCCTATCAAAATTTGGCTGGATCATCAACAGGCAAAAGAGCCAATTGATTCCCTCACAACAGATGGAATATCTGGGACTGTTTTTCAATACAAACAGAGGCCTTGTCCTCTTACCCGAACGAAAGAAGGCAGAATTGGTAGCCTGCGTCAGCAGCGTGATGAAGTCAACATCGCTAACGGCAATAGATTGTATGACCCTACTCGGGATGTTTACTGCAGCAAGCCCAACCATTCCTTGGGCAAGGTTCCACACAAGAGCCTTCCAGGCAACCTTCCTGAACCAATGGGACGGTACCTCTCTCCACCAGAGGATTCTCATACCAAGCCGGATTCGAAAGAACCTAGCTTGGTGGAAGTCATCAGAGAACCTGTCGCGGGGCATGCCTCTCAGCCCCGGGGACTGGGTTCCGATAACTTCGGGTGCCGGTCTCCGGGGCTGGGGTGCTCACTGCCTCAACAGGCAGGTGCAAGGAGTTTGGAGCAAGACGGAATCCCGACACTCCAACCTTTTGGAGCTGCAAGCAGCATATATGGCCCTGCAGGCCTTCGAGAAACTAGTACAGGGAGCTCGAGTCAAACTAATGTTAGACAACAAGACAGAAGTAGCATATATAGCCAGACAGGGCGGAACCAAAAGCTTGCCACTTCTGCAGGTGGCAACCAAAATATTTGTGTGGGCCGAAGCACATCTGGAAGCCCTAACAGCAGCCTACATTCCGGGCAGCCAGAATTCCATCGCGGATCATCTGAGTCGGGAGTTCCCCGACAAGAACGAATAGGCCTTGAACAAGAAGTTCCTAGAACCAATCTTTTCTGAGTGGGGGACACCCTCAGTGGATCTAATGGCGACCCGAGTCAATACAAAGACACCCCAATTTGTGTCCAGGTTCCGTTGCAACAAAGCCTTGACCCAAGATGCCTTCTCCATTCCATGGGATTTTCCCCTAGTTTACATCTTTCCGCCAGTGCCGCTAGTAATGAGGACTTTGTTAAAGATTGCGAGGGAAAAGGTTAATACAATAATAATTCTACCCTTTTGGCCGCAGAGGCCATGGTTCCCTCTACTCCTACACATGGCGTCTGCTCCCCCAAGACGTCTGCCGCTAAAGAGAGATCTCCTATGGCAGTGCCAATGGGTTCACCCCAGCCCGAACAGGTTGCAACTGACGGCCTGGCTGCTGAAGCAACCAGACTCCAGGCACAAGGCATTTCAAAGGAAGTAATCTCAACACTGTTAAAGTCTAGAAAGGCCTCGACCAATGTCACCTACAACAGGATCTGGGCAAAGTTTACAACTTTTGCGTTACAGAAAAATTTTGCTTCGGTGGATCCGAATGTGGCACAAGTACTGGACTTTTTGCAATCTGCTCTAAACAAAGGCTTAGCCTATAGTACATTGAAGGTACAAATTTCAGCTTGGTTGTGTTTTAAAGGATACAGGTGGGCAGACGAACCACTGGTAAAACAATTCTTAAAAGCGACCATGAAAATTAATCCTCCAAGGAAGTCTCTATTTCCGGCCTGGGAATTAGGCACAGTGCTAAGAGCACTGCTTCTACATCCTTTTGTACCGGCAGAATCTTGTCCATTCTGGTTTCTAACACTTAAACAGTTTTTTCTCACCGCCGTAACATCGGCAAGAAGGGTATCCGAGCTAGCGGCCCTGTCCAGTAAGGAACAGTACTGTATCATCCTTCCAGACAAAGTAATTCTGAGGCCTTCACCAATAGCAACGCCCAAGGTAGTTTCAAAATTTCACCTTAACTGGGAGGCAGTGCTACCCAGCTTTACATTACCTCCTAGGCAAGAAGAAAAACTGGACCTCAGACCTCTGGACATGGTCAACCTTTTCTCAATTTACCTGCACCCTTCTCAACAAGTGCGCAAAACAGATTCCCTTTTCATCTTACCATCTGGGCCTAAAAAAGGACAAGCCGCTTCAACAAGAATAATCTCGACCTGGATCACCAAAGTAATAAAGCTCATGTACGAGAAACAAGGGCTGACGCCTCCTCAGGCAACTAGAGCTCACTCTACCAGAGGGGTGGCAGCCTCCTGGGCAGCATTTGCCAAAATACCAGTTGAGGAAATATGCAAGACGGCCAGTTGGAGTTCCTGCAAGACCTTCGCAAAGCATTACAATCTAGACGTGACGGCATCTAAGGTGTCTAGTTTCGGAAATGCCGTGGTATGGGCACCTTTTCAGGCAAAATAAAGAAAGATTCACTTAAGCAGCATTTATAGTTGTCGTCCGAGTCTTATATACATTTTCCTGCCCTAGGGTGCTAAATTAAATCCCATGATGTGCTGACGAGAGGACTGGCCAGGAAAACGGAAAATTGTTGTTCTTGCCTCGGGATTTTCCTTTCCTGGCCTGTCCTCACATCAGCACAGCCTTTCCCTCCCTATAGTCTGTCGTCCGCCAAATTAGTGGAACAAGGACTGGGAGGAGGGGCCCCCTACTTATTAGCTAAAAGAAGGTGGCACTGGTGGACCGGAGGAGGGGATTAACCCATGATGCGCTGACGTGAGGACAGGCCAGGAAAGGAAAATTACCGAAGGCAAGAACAACAATTTTCCGTTTTCCCCACCCTAGCACTCACCTGGTGCTTCATCTGCATTCCCTGCACTTTCTTTGTTCATTTTAACAAAGGTTTTTTTTTCCTTTTTTCACACTATATGGATTGATTTCCCAGACAAACACAATCAGCTAGATTCACAGTAGATACGTCGTCGTAACTCTGAATCTAAGCCGTCGTACATTTAAGTGTATTCTCAAATTGAGATACACTTAAATGTAGCTAAGATACGACTGCCTGCGCCGTCGTATCTTAGCTGTCTAGTTCTGCTGGCCGCTAGGGGCGTGAACGCTGATTTACGCCTAGAATGCGTAAATCAGCGAGATACGCCTATTCACAAACGTACGCTTGCCCGTTGCAGTAAAGATACGCCTTTTACGTAAGGCGTTTTCAGGCGTAAAGTTAGTCGAACAAATAGCTGGCCTAGCCAATGTTAAGTATGGACGTCGTTCCCGCGTCGAATTTTGAAAATTTTACGTTGTTTGCGTAAGTCGTCCGTGAATGGGGCTGGACGTAATTTCCGTTCACGTCGAAACCAATACGTCCTTGCGGTGTACTTTGGAGCAATGCACACTGGGATATGTCCACGGGAGGCGCTTGCGCCGTTCATTAAAAACGCCAATCACGTTGGGTCAGGGTTTATTTACATAAAACATAGTTAGTAAGGTTTGATATACATACTCATGCCAGAGCATACATGCTCTCATACAAAAATATAATTATACTATATAACTTGGCATTTATCTTACTAATTTTGGCAAATCATTGAGACACATACATTTATGTTTACAGCTGATATCTATCAAGTCACATACTGAGACAATTAGGACCATTCACCTTCACCCATGCCATGTCTGTCGCCTGGCGTCCTCCCTGGGGGTATCTGTGTCTGTTTTCTCCCCCTCGGCTCCCGTGCCACACTTTGGCTGCTGCCGTCCATTTGGGGGTTTAGCAATGGAGACACTGGTTTCATTCATTGGTAAGTATTGGGCCAGTTTGTTCTGGCCCATTCTGCCATTGTTCTTGCATTTACCACTGTGACACATCTCTTTATCTATTTAGATACATCCCATCCGCATCCACCCCTGATGAGCGAGCAATGATCTTGCAAAACCTGCGTCGGGTTCTCTGATGTGTGTATTTGTATATACTGCATTTTATAACGTTTGTATCAATTCTAATTACTCTTTATTATGTGCAAATCCATTGGCTGAGCCATTCTGCTGTATTATTCAAGTATGTACATCTATTATAATAAAAATGTATACTGTTACTATTTTTATTACTCAGTGGTAAACTGTGACCACCTCATTTAAAGTCCCAAGGGCGACTCTTTTTCTTCATATGCATACAGAGATGGAGGTGGATCACCGGTGACTGCAGACCTTTTATTTTTATTCCTACATTTAAGGATAGGTAAACTGCAATATACTACTTTTGTTTGGTTTTTAGATTTAGATATGTTTTAAGAATATGCAATACAAGGCCAAGATCAAGGAAACAGTCAAAAACAACTACAGCAAGACACATGCAGTCACCAAAAATCAATGGAGAATGCTTACTTCCTTGGAGAGATCAATATGACATTTCCCAAGAGGTCTGGTTACAAAGGTTAGGTAAATTCAGTCACATTCCCCTGCCTAACCTTGTTTAGTTTTTATTTACTACACGCTTCCCAACTAGGTCAGTAATTTCTGCAGAGCAAATATTAATCAATGCAAATAAAAGCATTAGGTGAAAGTGCAGTGAATCTGTGACAGATGTGACATGAGGCTAATGGATAAGTGTCCAAGTCAGAATTTAAGTTGAAAACCTGGGAAACAATCCAAAAGTTGTTAAATTTAAGGGGCTAATATGAAAACAGCACTGATAATACTGTATGGGTAAATGAGAATGATTTATCACCACTTATAAATAAATCTAAGTATTTGTATAGAACCAACACATTTCACAGCATTCCAGCTGTATTGATGGGGCTTAACCCCCCTGACGGTAAACCCGAGCGTGACTCGGGGGTTGGTTTTCAATGCTAAAATCGGTATCCCCGAGTCACGCTCGGGGTGGACGTGCAGCGGCGCGGCTTACCTTTCGCTGGATCCACAGGCAAATTACTCACCTTGTCCCTGGATCCAGCGATGCCACCCCGCTGTGTGAGCGAGCGGGACCTCCTCGCTCGATTCACAGTCCCCGTGTGCCGCCGATCTCCGTTCCCTGCGACATTACGACGCACGGGAGCGGAGAACGGCGCCAAATTCAAAAAAGTAAACAAACACTTTACATACAGTATACTGTAATCTTATAGATTACAGTACTGTATGTAAAAAATACACACCCCCCTTGTCCCTAGTGGTCTTCCCAGTGTCCTGCATGTACTTTTATAAAAAAAAAAAATGTCATTTCTGCCTAAAAACTGTAGATTGTCCAAAAGTGTCCCTTTATGTCAAAAATGGTTTTAGATCAGCTAGAAAACAGCGATAATAAATTATAATCACTTGCAGAAATGTGCGATAGCGATTTGTGGGGAAATTCGTCATAAAAAAAAAATAATAATGACAGCGACAATTCTGCAACTGAGCAAATTTCAGTGATTTTGAGTTGATTACATTATTGAATAATTTTTATTATAATTATATTATTATTTGTTATAATTATTTATAATTATTTATTATATTATAATTTATAATTTTGTTTTAAAAAAAAAATCATACCCGGGATGCCTACAAGACTCTTGCTTGGTCAGATTTAAGTGAGTTATTTCTAAAAATTACAGGCCTACAGTATAAAACGCCAAATTTCCTTGCAAAATAATTGTACCGCTTTTGGTACGTAATTCCAGACAGAATCATACCGCCAGGGAGGTTAAGAAAACCCAAGGTACTCCTGGACACTTTGCAGAGTGAAAAGACGATCGGTCTTTAGGCGATCCCTGAAAACATTTATTTTCAGAGAAACCTACCTGCCTCCACCCAATGTACACACGATCAGAAAATCGTACAAAAAATACCGCTTTTGAAGCGATCGTACAATAATCTGATCGTTAGTACAGAGCTCTTGAGAGCCGATCAGGACAGTTTATCTGATATTATTTGATCGGACATGCACGAAAAAAAAATATGTACGATGCCAGATCGTTTAATCAGTACAGCTGTCGTTCGAAAATGCAATACAAATGCATTACAACTCATGACATCACGTCTAAATTTTTATCGTACGCAAATTTTCCTGACTTTAGTAAACTCAATCAGCAGACATCCCAACCTGCAAAAACTCATTTCAGGGAGGTTTCAAACTCATTTCAGGGAGGTGAAGCTTTGCGCCATTGCCGACCACCCCCCTCCCCCAATAAAGTGCAGCCTTACCAGTGCCCATGAAATGCAGCCTGATCACACAGGGGCTGGGCTGGTGGTCCTGGGGTCTGACTGCTGGGGCCAAGGTTCTGGCTGCTAGGGTCTGGCTGCTGGAGCTGGGCTGCTGGTCCTGGGGTCTGGCTGCTGGAGCTGGGCTGCTGGTCCTGGAGTCTGGCTACTGGGGTCAAGCGTCTGGCTGCTGGGGTCAAGGGTCCGGCTGCTGGAGCTGGGGTCTGGCTGCTGGGGCCTGGGGTCTGGCTGCTGGGGCCAGGGGTCTGGCTGCTGGGGCCTGGAGCCTGGGGTCTGGCTGCAATGGGGCTGGTGAGGCATCCTAGTCAGAGAATTCAGTACAGATCCCCCTCCCGCAGTACAAACCCTTTTCCTCAGTGCAGACCCCCTCCCGCAGTGCAGACCCCTCTCTCGCAGTGCAGACCCCTCTCTCGCAGTGCAGACCCCTCTCCTGCAGTGCAGACCCCTCTCTCGCAGTGCAGAATAGACCCCCCCACCATCAGCATAGACCCCCTCAGCATATACACCCCCTCCATCAGTATAGACCCCCAGTGAAGACCCCCCTCCCATAGCGCCCCCAGCATATGTCCATGTACAAATACAGTACACTGTTCAGACCTCAGAACAGCGCGGGATATGCACAGCGGCGTGGCCCTCCACGGACTCCCTCCTCCTGTGTACAGTAGTGTGGGAAGAGCTGCAGTGCAGAGGGCTGGAGGGGCGGGGCACCGATCTTAGCCGAGAGCCAAGGGAAACTTTCGGAGAGGGAGAGACACAGATCAGTGGGTGTGCGGATAGTGCGATGCCGCTGCCCACAGGTGTCACCCCTCGCACCCCCCACCCCTTTATAACAACGCCACTGCCTCTACCCACCCCCCCTTTTTCCCTACTGAATTGCCCGGGCCGTGTCCATGCAGCAGTCAAAGCAGACTGGGGACAGCAGTATGGGGTGTCCCCCTCTCTGCCTCAGCTCACAGCGCCTTACATCCGTCTGTCAATCAGCCACAGACAGAGCGGCCGTACTCCATTCGGCCGTTCGGGCTACTCTCTCTGTCGATGGCTGAGTGACAGGCACAGCCCTCCACTCACGGGTGTCCGGCAGCCCGGCTCGCGGGAGACTTGAGATGTCTGCATCAGATTCGATCTGAGATTAGCATGCAGAAAAAAAATGTACGATCCTTCATCCGATAATCTCATCGGGTGTACCAGGCATAACACCTGTACTTTAATTTTCTTCCTCGGCTCATCCCCCACAGTTGTCACCTTTTGTATCACTTGGCCCTCCCTTCTAGATTGTAAGCTCTAATGAGCAGGTCCCTCTGATTCCTCCTTTATTGAGTTGTATTGTAACTGTACTTTCTGCCATCACGTGGTAAAACATTGCACAAACTGTTGGTGCTATATAAATCATGTATAATAATAATAGGAAATTTAAAAAAAGGTGCCACAATCTACAGCATATAGTAGGTGTAGTCAACTATGAGTGTGGTTTAAGCAGATATTCTCAATTCCACCTTCTTGACACAAGGGAAGTGGTTCATCCAAGCAGACATGCCTGATTTTAAGTGAAAATTTGGTTGTTGGTAGCCAACAAAGATTTTACTATCAGATTAGAAAGGGGTTCAAAGTAAGTGTTTAAAGCATAAATCCACTTTTCTTAAGAAAATGTTTTTTCTCTCTGGGAGATCTATGTACATTGCAAGGATTTTAACAAACTTTGTTGCAGATTCCTACCTTTTGTTATTCTAAATAAATCACTGTTTGTTTCTCTGTGCTGAGGCTGAGTGAGTCTAATGGGAAAGGTTTCATAATTATCAACCAGCTGCTGCAGCTGCAGGGCTCTAATAAGCAAAACTGCAGGGTCTGCATGCCTATTGGGTGATGCCAAAAATCTGTATCTGTATCTGGGAAAATCAGTGAGCCAATTACACAAGCAAGAAATTATGTTTCTGTGCACATTCGGGGTTATTTACGAAAGGCAAATCCACTTTGCACTACAAGTGCAAAGTGCACTTGAAATTGCACTGAAGGGGCACTTGGAAGTGCAGTCGCTGTAAATCTGAGGGGAAGCTCTGAAATGAGGGGAAGCTCTGCTGATTTTATTATCCGATCATGTGCAAGCTAAAATGCTGTTTTTTATTTTCCTTGCATGTCCCCCTTGGATCTACAGCGACTGCACTTTCAAGTGCAATTTCAGTGCAATTTCAAGGGCACTTTGCACTTGTAGTGCAAAGTGGATTTTCCTTTAGTAAATAACCCCCATTGTGTACAGAACACCTCCATGCAGCCATATTGCATTTTATGGAAAATTAAAGAGCTGCAGATTGAAAAGGAAAGGTAATTTTTAATAACATTCAATTACCATATGACTTGTGACGCAATTCTATACGCAATAATATTTTTTCTTTATTTGCAATTTTTTTCCCATGAAAGTGGAGTTACCCTTTAAGTTTTAGAATACATTACTGCATGATGCAATAGCGGCAACATAACGAAAGAGTATCAAACAAAAGGTGTGCAAATACTTAATGTTAATATTCATTAGGAAGCAGGCTCAGCCTGAGTAGAAAAGCCTGTCACCTGTCAGAATGTTATAAAGAAGGGCCTTTGCTACCTTTGTGGACACAGATGCCTCTCTGCAGAGGTCTAACACATACCCTGCTGAGTTGTCGCTCCATTCAGCTCCATTTGCTAATTAGAAAGTTATAGATCTTTTTCAGCAGGGTGAGGATTTTAGAACCCAGTGGCGGCTGGTGCTCAAGATTTTGGGGGTGGCTGCTTACCCCCCTGTGGGAGACAGATGGGAAGGTTGCAATCAGAGGCCTCCTTACCTTAGGAGGCAAATTACAAGACTCCAGGGTAGGGCTCCTGCTCCTCGCTGCTACTCCTCGCTCCGGGGCCGTTGCTTCTTCTCCCTTTTCCTGACACTGGCCGGGAGTCCCCACCCTTTTTTGAAGCCAATTAGAGCCTCAGGTTTTAATCATGTGCTTAAAAAAAACCTCTATTAAAATCCATTCATCCGGCACCCTGCATGTAGATTAGGAGCCGAGCGCATAGATTAGGGGGGCGGCGCCCCTGCACCCCATATTGACGGGCCGCCACTGGTGGGACCTATGCAGTGGGTACACCGCTTCCTCACAGAGAAGCAAAGATCCTTCATTACAGCATGCTAGCAAGGGACAGGCTTTTCTGCTCAGGCTGTGGCTGTTTTCTAAAGAAAACAAACTTTACACACCTTATGTTTTGATGCACCTGAAATGTATTAGTACTAAAAGTTTAAATTGTGCTTTAAATGATAATATGGGAATATATAGACCCAGGGAAGTTGCACTTGAAGCCATGAAAACATTTCACCACCAGTCTGACAATACAATGCAAAGGTCTGACAAAGTTATACAAAGATTTGAGACAGTTCTTTACTCAAAATACAGGCATGTTTATATTGGCGCAGTGTTACAAAGGGCAGACTGTATGAATCAAACTCCTTGTAAATGTGTCATATTCTGTCTCTTTGCTCCTTTTTTTATTGCCTCGCTGTTTGGCATAGACTTGTATGCTTTTATCACCTAGGTGTGCAGGATTGTACACAAAGCAAACATCCCTGGTTCTGAACAAATCTCATTATCTCAAAGAGAAAACATGGTGAATTAACCCCACATGGATGGGAATTTCTGAAAGTGGTCATGGCCACTAACATAAAACATAAAACTAAATAAAATAGGCCAGATCAAGACACAAACACTTTTAATAATAGTGTGGGGCTGTGATATTTAGTCACTGCTACTGTATATACAGAAGGAAAATAAGTACTGAACACATCACCATTTTTCTAGGTAAATATATTTCTAAAGATGCTATTGACATGAAATTTTCACCACATCTCGGTAACAACTAATGCAATCAATACATATAAAAAAACCAATACATTTTAGAAATGATGTGTAATAAAATGGAATGGTACAGGAAAAAAGCATTGAACACCTGAAGAAAGGAAATTGCAAAAAGGCATGGAAAGCCAAGACACCAGCTGAAATCTATCAGTAATTAGAAAGCAACCTGCCCCTTGTCAGTGCAAATTAATATCAGCTGGTTCAACCCCAACTTAAAGCTATAAAAAGGTGTCCCGCGCCCGCATATGAAAACGGTGTTCAAATTACACATGTGAGGTATCGCCGCAATCATCAGAGCGAGAGCAATAATTCTAGCACTAGACCTCCTCTGTAACTCTAACCTGGTAACCGTAAAAAAAGTTTAAATCATCGCCTATGGAGATTTTTAGGTACTGTAGTTTGTCGCCATTCCACGAGTGCGTGCAATTATAAAGCGTGACATGCTTGGTATCTATTTACTTGGCGTAACATCATCTTTCACATTATACAAAAAAATTGGGATAACTTTACTTTTTCATTTTTTTTTAATTCATGAAAGTTAATTTTTCCCAAAAAGTTGCGTTTAAAACGCTGCCGCACGAATACCGTGTGACATAAAATATTGCAACAATTGCCATTTTATTCTCTAGATTCTCTGCTAAAAATATATATATATATATAATGTTTGGGGGTTCTAAGTAATTTTCTAGCAAAAAATACGGATTTTAACTTGTAAACATCAAATGTCAGAAATAGGCTTAGGCATGAAAGGGTTAAATAGATTTTAGTTAGCATGTTCCATACTTTTTCCCTACATCCTTCAATTTTATCACACAACTTTATTTCGGAACTATTTGTTTTGGTTTCTTTGTAAATATGGATTGCTTGGGTTGTTACTGACATGTAGTGAAAATTGCATGTCAATAGCACCTTTATATTTACCTAGAAAAATGGTAATGTGTTCAATACTTATTTTACCTGATCTATTTAAGGGACTATATAGAAGGAAAAAAGGCTGTTCACTTTGTAAGTGAAGTTGCGCTTTGCAAAATACAACTTCCCTTGCAAAGTGAACAACCTATTTGCCCATAGTAAATTAACTCCATAGTAACTAGCTGGAGATCGATTGATAGATAGATATGTAGATAGATAGAAAGAAAAAAATCAATAAATGTTTGGCCACATGTAGATAGAAAGACAGATAGATATCAAAATAAAACAAATAAATGTTTGGCTGCAAATAGGTAGATAGATAGATAGATATGAAAAAAAAAGTAATACATGCTTGGCCACAACTAGATAGATAGATAGATAGATAGATAGATAGATAGATAGATAGATAGATAGATAGATAGATAGATAGATAGATAGATAGATAGATAGACAGACAGATAGATAGGTAGATATTAGCATATTTTCAAACCAACACTGGCTTTTAAAGCTTTTGTGGGGCTACAAGTATCAGACTGCTATAATTTGTGTACCTATCAATACGATTGCATTTTAGTAAAGCAAAACTTTTGGGAATGTGTTAACTCCTATATGGCGACAGCTAGGAATCATAAATAACTCATTGTCCCCACACACAGCCCCAGCATATAAATGACTTTACAACAAGCCTGCTTCTTGGCAAGAGATTTGTGTTCACTCTCATTCTCCACTAGCTCTTGCATATCAGATCAGACAGAGAAAGACAATCACAGAAGTAAAAATCATGTGCCCATTTGTACCTAGCTTCCTTTGCCACAATGCACTGTGCTTTTTCTATGCTAGGGCATATGACTATTTTCCCTGCTCACTGTTTGTCAATTAGTGTGCACTGCATTACTAAAGAGCAAGAAGAGCACAGAAATATAGGGTTTCACCCATGGGCGTAGGAACCGGGGGGGATGGGGGGGACACATTCCCCCCAGGAAATAATGCGGCGGGGACAGGTATGGTAAAATCCCCCCCAGGTTCAGGGCCGGATTCCGACTTCCATATTAATCCCGGGACAATACAGTGAAACTCACCCCACCTCCGCCTCTACCTGATATTCTACTGGATATTGGTTGCTACAGCCGCCCGGCGTGTAGCAACCAGTGACGTCATGGATGCGACTCCCTGCTCAGCACTCAAAGCGGAGGAGGAGTTAACTTCCTCCTCCTCCGCGCCAAGTGCTCTCCACCATGCTGCATCTCCTCATCCATCGTCTGGCAAGTGCATCTGGGCTGTCAGTGGGGGCCCCACTCACGGCATCCCACACAGGAATCTATGCTGCTTCACTTCCGTCTCCACTGGGCACCTGAGTCTGACTGACCCTTCACAGCACGAGCAGCAGACACCAGCGATGTTCCTGATCACACTGCACAGTGAGTGTTATTGTAGTAGGGGGGGGGGGGGGGGGCCCTGCCAGCCTCTGCCCACACCAAGGAGTTTTAGGAGTTTTTGGTGTGGACCTGTCTGTTTGATGGATGAGCCTGTGCCTCCTTGTCAGTTACTTTCTTTATCTCCCCCCTCCCTAACCTGCCAGCTTGGAATGCTCCGCGGTGGCCGTGCTAGAAGAATCATAAATCACTGTGAGGGGAGCATGAACGAGTGCTCAGGAGGGAGGGAGGGGGGGGGGGAATGTACAGCTGTCAGTGTGTTTGTACATGTCTACTGCCTATGTGTGCTACACTGAGACACAAAACTGGCTGTGTGCAAAGAGACTGCTCACCCAATCACAGCATGTCACTGTACACAGAGAGACAGCCCCTGACCTAGAGACCAGCCCCCCTCCTTCACCCACTACTGTGTATGGCAATATCCCTGTTTTAGAAACCTACCCCCCTGTTCTTTTATTGTCTTCTGTCCCTCTACCAAGTAACTATCATAGTTCTAATCCCTGATCGATAAGCATAGTCCCTAATGTATGGAGGGGTTCCATGTTATAGACAGTCCATTAAAGAAACAGTCCTTATTATCCACTTGCTCTCCGAAAGATTTACCCCTCCTTAATGACTAGGCCATTTTTTGCAAAACGTCACTGCGTTATTTTAACTGACAATTGCACAGTCATGCGACACTGTAACCAAACAAAATTGGTGTCTTTTTTCCCCCCCACAAATAGAGCTTTCTTTTGGTGGTATTTGATCATCTCTGCGGTTTTAATTTTTTGCGCTATAAACAAAAAAAGACCAACAATTTTAAAAATGTGTGTGTATATGTATGTGTGTATATATATATATATATATATATATATATATATATATATATATATATATATATATATATATATATATACTTTTTTTTTTTTTTTTTTTCTGCTATAAAACATCCAATAAAAAAATCGCCAATACGTATTCTGCTACATATTCTTGGTAACAAAAATCCCAATAAGCGTATATTGATTGGTTTGCGCCTATATGGTTATAGCGTCTACATGGAACATTTATGGAATTTTTATTTATTTTTCTTCTACTCATAATGGTGGCAAATAGCAACGTATAGCGGGACTGTGATGTTGCAGTGGACAAATTGGACACTCTGCATCTGGTGACAAGCTCAGGGTTCCCACTGATTCTGCATTATGGTGAGTTCAACTATTTCATTATATATTACAATGTAGTAACAGAAATAATGTGATTTGATCATCCTGACACCATATCAAGCATGGTGTCAGGATGAATAAAGTGCTAACACCAGCCATTAACCCAACAAATCACCCGCTGCCAAATTCCCCATCAACTCCAGAGACTACATTCCACCTCGCACGCCACCACCCAACCGCCAGTTGCCTCCACCCCCTCGGTCATTGGAAAAAGTTTGTTCCACGAAACAGGTCCCTCAAGAAGGGGGGGGGGAGTGGTGTCCCTGAATGGCAGTTTGGAAATGTGGTCACCCTAAGCGCGGAGGTAACAGGGGGGGTGAAAAATCCTCTCTACTGTCACTTGTAAATACAGATGCGCTGCTGTATTTACAAGTGACAGCGATCTCCTCCCGATGGCCGTTTAGAACCCTCTATGCTCTACAAAACACATTCGGGGTTATTTATGAAAGGCAAATTCGCAAACAACTCCCAGTTTACTGAATAAGAATATACCTGGCGAGTAAAAAAGCTGTCCCCCCCAGATTTGTAAGGGTTCCTACACCCATGGTTTCACCACATAACACTGGTGTGTTGGTGAAGGAGGATGTTAGGGCACCATAGCATTAGCAGTTTATCCATGGCACTCATACAGATACTTGTGGCATGCCGCATGTGCCTGCTGAAGATGCAGAGGATTAGCAATGCCATTGCAGTGTTCTACAGAGTACCGAAATCCACATCAGTCTTGTCATCTGGATAAGCTTACATTCTAAGATCACTTAAATACACACACATTTGAGGCCCAGTCCAGTCAGAAATAGTCCAACTTAGTATGTGGGAGCAACCAGCAGAGAAAAAAATTAGAAAATAAACACACTCCATGCAGATAGTTCCCTGGCTAAACTAAGGGCTCAGGGCTGCAAGACTCCAGTATACTGGCCAATCCTCTATGCTGCCCCTAATATTATTAAGGCTGGGTGCACACTTTTCCACTGTGGTATGTTGTGGTAATACTTGTTAGCGCACCACACCAGAGGAGTGTAATCCCTGCCTTAGTATTTGCATTTAATTGCCTAAATAGTAGATAATATGTCTCCACTCACTCCATCTTCTTCTTTCAATTACTGGTGGCAGTGCAGTTCCACAATTCAGCAACTCCTTGCAGTACCAGCAATGTCTTATCATTATTTAATTAGGGATGTTTGTACACAAGCATGCTTATTAAATTAGGCACAGAGCAATGATGAGTGCAGTGAGCCATAGCAAGCAATTAGATTTCAATTTAGTGTTGCCACGTCGGTAAAATATGACTTCTGATTGGCCGATATAGGTTATGGATTTGCATGGGATCATTGATCTTTTCTCAGCTTTCTTAATTTTGTCCATTAATGTAACTATTTAAAGCTGAACACCGGGCAAAAATAAAAGGCATCATTTAATCCAGGTCTGTATATATTTGAATAAAATTAAATCTACTTTTACAAAAAATGATCATAAATACCTTAATCTGACATGATATTGGACTCCTATATTCAACTGTCAATGAGACTAGAGTCAGAGGTCAAACAGGGGGCCACTGTATACAAGAATGCTTACAAGGATGACCTCAACAATGTGTTGCTACTTCTAAAATCCCAACTTGCTTCAATACTTACCTTTAATTCTACACAGTACTTCTTCCGCCTAAGAAGTCCTCAGACTTCCAGGTTGAGTAATATAAGATTCCATTCAACCTGGAAGACTAAGGGAAGATTTTGAGTGCAGAGCATCATGGGTCCCTTTCCTGAGCACAAAACCCTGCACTTACAGTGTTGGGGTGAGGAGCGCTCATGTCACTCTCTGCATCATCCATGACTGCCCATGGTCATAAGAAAACAAAAGAAAAAGAAGATCCAACATATCATGTGACTGGCCAGAACATATGAGAAAAAGGTATGTAAAAGACAAGCTAAACATATTGCTGGGAATGTAGGGGCACTTCAGGGAGGTTCGAGGGCACTGAGGTTTTGATCTGATTGTCCGATCTCAAGCTGAGTGGGTTCTATGCTAGGTTATTTTTTATAATAGGCAAAATAAACTCTGTACTAAGTGTAAAGGGAAAAGTGTAAATGAACAAGATAGGAACAGCTGCAATCAAAAATGTCAGAATACAAAATATATACCACATAAATTAAATAAGTTACGCTAATTCCTTAAATTTCATCAATTTACTCCCATAAACAAAATCATATAGGGTAAAATAATGATAACAATTCAAAAACTCACACAAAGGGGGCGTGGTCTAGCCGGGACTGAAGATGGTGGCTTAGTTTGACAGCTCCCGTTGCTGCGGACCTGAATAAGCGAAATAGAGCGTCGGTAAGCTGATTTTGGTTCAAAAAAAGACTGGATCGGGAATCGGTATATACCGGAGCACACATTGTCAAATTAGCGGAAAGATCCGATAGGAATTGACTGTTTGGAAGCCCCTAGTTGTACCGCTCCGGTGCTACATTGCCTAATATGATGGAGACCATGAAGGGGTTAACGCATCACCAATCTGGTCCTGAGGGGACATTATCCCTTAATGTTGATGACAATACCGGGGCTGTAAATGATCTATCACAAAGACCCAACTTGAGCGACCTCCATTCAGTTGCGGAGGACATAAAAAAAACTTTAGCTGCAGCCATAGCTGAGCTTAGTATCGATGTACGCGCAGTTACAGCGCGAGTATCAGAGGTGGAAAAAACAACTGCGCAACAGAGCGCAGTGATGAGACATGTTAACCGCAAAGTGGATGCTCATACCTTGCACCTCAGAGACCTCCACCGTCAAGTGGAGAATTTGGAAAACCATAGTAGACGTCACAATCTGAGAGTTAGGGGTTTACCAGAAGCAGTAGAAAATGATCAATTAACTCATGCGATCACTGGCATATTCAACAACCTTCTGGGTCGCCCCCCCTTGACTGTAGTCAAAATGGACAGAATACACAGAGCCCTTAGACCCAAAGGCAGAGCTAATGACCCACCGAGGGATGTAATTTGCTGTCTGAGTGACTATCAACTCAAAGAAGAGGTATTAAGGAATGCAAAACTCAGGATGAAATGTATGTTTGAAGGCGCATTGATTCAAATCTTCCAGGACCTTTCTCACATAACACTCCAGCATAGAAGAGATCTGAAGCCCCTTCTGGAAGCCCTGCGCAGCAGGAATATAATTTATCGCTGGAAATTTCCATTTGGTTTGTTAGCCACTAATCAGGGCCATTCAGCCCTATTGAGAGTGCCTGAGGATTTGCGTCCCTTTTGCATTGCGATGGATATCCCCTACATGGATGTACCTGACTGGTATGCTGATTTTAGGTTTAAATCTACTAAAAAAGACAGTATGCATGAGGATTCAATGGATGCGGCTCCCACAAGATTTAGAAGACGTCGTTCACAATCTGCGGACAGACTGCCCATCTCCTCTAAGGATCCACCCTCCGATCTCCATTCACCAGCCTCATCACGCTACAGAAAAGCTAGAAGAGAATACTGAGGACTTTCTGTTGTTTATTTTTTCCTTCATTTTTATTGTTTTGCAGGTCTCATGTATGACACATAAGTAGCTGATTCCTTTGACATATACACCTTTGCTTTCTTTGTTTCCATCCGGGAGTGTTTAACACCTCACACTTTTAGTCAGCACACTATTATCCAGTTTGTTGGCCATGTACTATATGTAATTTATACTACTGTTGAGTCTATGCCTGCAGGTAGGAATGTGTGTGTGTGTGTGTGTTTTTTTTTTCCTCTCTACCAATTCACTTTTTTTTAAGGGTATGCTGGATACTCTATATATACTCTTTTTTCCTCTTCCTGCTGTTAATTCTCTGGCTGGAATTGTTTGATGGTTTTACAGGGGTCATATGTATCTCTTTTTCTTTAAGATATTTTTTAGCCCATGTTAATATTGCTTATTTTCCTTGGGCGCTGTTAGATTGTCATGACAATGTAACTAGTATACAGTGAGGATAGAATTCTCTCTTGTTATTTAAATGGTGGAAATGTATTTGTTTGCCTCCTTTTTTTTTTTTTTTTTTTTTTTTATGTTCTCTAAGGTCCACCTGTGTTTATGATATATATACTATGTATCTAAATGTCCTGAAGTTACTTACACATTGTTGATATACAGTTAATCCCCAGGACATTTCATTCACTCATGAGTGTTTTTGATGTGTCTTTAGGCTTACTCTCTCTGTTTCTTTTATGAGCATTTACTAAACTATGCTGGTCTGTAGTGACGGGTAGTATGGTGATTCTGTGCTCTATCTTGGTTCTGTTTCACTCCAACCCCCATATAGCAGAACTTACTGTCTCCATTCCACCCTGGTTTGCGACGGGAAGGCTCTGCTATTTATCTTATAGTTTTTACTTCCCTTAAGGGTTGTTTCTATTTATTCATATTTTGATATTACTCTGACTGTTTATAGATACTTCTAATTTTACATTTTTCTTTTTCTGTTTTTTTATTTTTTTATTTTAATTATTCATAGTTAGACTTTGAATACAGCTACCCCTCATTCCCACTACTTTTCCTGTGTTCCCCCCTTTTTTTTTTTAACCCCATGGCTCTTCCGAATAAAGTCTCTTCGAGCCCGCTTCAAAAAATCAAATTTTTTTCCATGAATGTACGGGGCCTTAATGTACCGGAAAAAAGATCCAAGTTGCTATGGCTACTGAAAAGGTCAAGGGCTGACATTTTATTAATCCAAGAGACTCACTTTAAAACTGACAACCTTCCAACATTTAAAGACAAAAGATTTCCCCAAATCTTTAATGCTACTAATCCTGATTCTAAGACGAGGGGGGTCTCGATTCTGGTGTCTAAAAACTGTCCTTTTCAGCTAACAGACACCAAAATAGACGCCGAGGGCAGATTTCTATTCATCAAAGGCTCTCTATACAACAAACCTGTCACCATCGCGAATATATACGCACCCAACAAATTGCATACCCCATTTTTTGTTCAGACATTAGAAACGCTTAATTCTTTTACAACTGGCATGCTAGTGGTTGGGGGAGATTTTAACCTGGCCCTCAATCCCTTATTAGATACTTCCTCTGGGTCTTCAAAGATTTCATATAAAGCTCTGAGAGTGATTAAAGATTCATTACACAAATTGACGTTGCATGATACGTGGCGCACTTTATACCCTAACTCTAAGGATTTTACTTTCTTTTCAACCCCCCACAATACGTACTCAAGGCTTGACTATTTTTTAATTTCTCAAAAAGACCTGGATACACTTGTAGAAGCCACGATAGAGCCAATGACTATATCAGACCACAACCCAATAACTATATCCCTAACCTTTAAAGACAAGCCTATTGTCCCCAGAATCTGGAAGCTGGATAATTCTCTGCTTAATGACGCTACATGTGTAGAATTACTGGGTTCTAAAATTACCCAATACTTTGATGAAAACGGATCGACTGATGTTCATCCTCTAAACATATGGCTTGCCCACAAGTGCGTGATTAGGGGAGAATTGATTGCTGTAGCTGCAAGGAGAAATAAGATAAGACAGGCCTGCATCGATACTCTCACGAATAGGATTCATTACTTGGAAAATAAACATAAACAATCACTAGCTCAGGATACCCTTACAGAACTTCTGAAAGTCAGGGAAGACCTTCTGTTGTTGTTAGAAAAAAAGATTAAACGAAATTTGCATTTATCGCAGAAGATTTTTTATGAATTTGGCAACAAGAGCAGCAAACTTCTGGCTAGTTCCCTTGATTCAAAAAATAAAAAGAAATATAATAACATATATTCTATCTCTGATTCTAGTGGTCGGATCTACAACAATTCTAAGGACATTGCAAACCAATTCCATGAATTTTACTCCAAATTGTACAATTTACCCTCTATTACCCCCTTAAAAGATTCACCTTGCAGAAAAGATTTGATTTCTAATTTTTTGAAATCATATAGTCCTAAGCCTATTGATTCGAAAGTTGCAGACAATTTGGAGAAACCTTTGGAGCTCTCTGAGACCCTTTACGCCCTTAAGCAACTAAATACAGGCAAATGCCCGGGGTCAGACGGTTTTACAGTAAATTATTTTAAAACCTTTGCAGATACAATTATCCCAAATTTTTTAAAAGCCTTCAATTCTATTCCTGCTCCCCCCCCTATTACCAAGAATTTATTAGAGGCTCATATAGCAGTCATCCCTAAACCGGATAAGGATTTAACGCTGGTTTCCAACTACAGGCCGATATCACTCTTAAATGTGGACATAAAATTGTACGCTAAAGTTATCGCCAATCGCTTGCTACCCTTGTTGCCTAATATTGTCTCCCTGGATCAGGTGGGATTCATCCCTGGCAGAGAGGCAAGGGACAATACTACGAAAGCAATCCTTATTCAAAAGTGGCTTCAAAATTCTAAATCA
Source organism: Rana temporaria (assembly GCF_905171775.1). Taxonomy (NCBI): domain Eukaryota; kingdom Metazoa; phylum Chordata; class Amphibia; order Anura; family Ranidae; genus Rana; species Rana temporaria. The sequence continues at coordinate 213,142,793 of NC_053492.1, forward strand.
CCGGGATTTTTACTGTCCCTTGACGCGGAGAAGGCCTTCGACAGGGTAGCCTGGGACTACATGCACGAAGCACTAAAAGCTCTGGGTATAAAGGATCGTTTGCTTCAATTTATAGACTTATTATACTCTACACCCACAGCCAAGATTAAGGTTAATGGAGAACTGTCGGAGGCCTTCTCTGTGTCAAACGGCACAAGACAGGGATGCCCACTCTCTCCGTTAATATTTGTGCTCATATTGGAACCGTTTTTGTGCAAACTAAGGGCAAATACTGATATTAGGGGTGTCACCATTAAAGATAAAACATATAAACTAGCAGCGTTTGCGGATGATATCCTCCTATTCTTGTCCAACCCCATCACCACAATACCTAATTTATTGAAGGATTTTTCCTTGTTCCGCAATATCTCTAATCTGAAAATTAATTTCGCCAAGTCAAGAGCCTTGAACATCTCTTTACCTAGTCCCACGGTTGACTTATGCAAGCTAAACTTTCCCTTTAAATGGGAGACAGAATGTTTGACTTACTTGGGAATTAAACTGACACCTAATGTGTCGGATTTATACCACAAACATTTTGTACCCATGCTCGAGAAGGTCAAAACTGATCTACTTAAATGGGGTTCAGGATTTTTCTCATGGTTTGGTAGAGCGGATATAATTAAAATGAACGTTCTTCCAAGATTTTTATATTTACTACAAACTATACCAATCAATATTCCTGGTGCTTTTTTTAAGAAATTTCGACAGATGTGTTTGAAATTTATCTGGAACATGCGACAACCTAGGATCAGATGGGATAAACTGATTATCCCCAAATTATTGGGTGGGATAGGTCTACCAGACCTACAAAAGTATTATTGGGCATGCCATTTGACCCGAATTGTTGATTGGCATCTTCATTATGATATTAAGGATTGGATTTCTCTAGAGGAATCCTCCTGTTTTTACCATGCCCCATTTACACATCTCCCATGGATCAATCCTCGTAAGCTCCCGCAGAGGATCGCCTCCCACCCCATAACAGGAACCACATTAAAAATCTTCAGATCACTTTGTAAGAAATTCTACATCTCGTCTATATGTGGTCCCTTGACCCCATTATTATACAACCCAGATATACCTTTGGAAAACACTGCCGTTATCACCGCTGCTCAAAGGCGGACTGATGTGTTAAGGGCTGGCACACTTTATGAAAAGAGTACTGTCATATCTTATGTCTCCTTCCTTGCTAAACACCCCTGCTCTAAAGTATCTCTGAATGATTTTGAGACTATCATACAATTCTTACAAAGACACAATAACTGCAATGACTGGCACAGACCTAAAACTCCATTTGAAAAGATATGCCTTCAAAACTCCCCCCAAAAGCATTTAATTTCCACAATGCACGCATTATTTTATTCAGACTTTGATCTCAAATCGGATGTGACGAATCTCAAATGGGAAGAGGAATTAAACACGTCTTTTTCGGTAGACCAATGGGAAACTATCTTCAGAAGGTTACATAAAGGTTCTCTTAATGTGCTAACCCAAGAAAATGGATACAAACTATATTCAAGGTGGTATAGGACCCCTCAGATTGTTAGCAAATACAATTCAAATATATCCCCTTTATGCTGGCGATGCAAATCTGCTCCCGGAACACTGCTCCATATATGGTGGGAATGTGTAGAGATTCAACCTTTCTGGGAAAAAGTCCACGACTTGATATATGAAATCACTACCTTTACCCCTGATCATACCGCACAACAATATTTATTGCATCACTCCACCTTACCACACTCTGTATACAGAGATTCGATAGTCTTGCACCTTATCAATGCTGCTAGGCTGTGCATCCCTGTTAAATGGATGCAACCTACTCCTCCCTCTATCTCTGATTGGTTGCGTAAGGTTCAACACATTGCAAATATGGAAGATCTAATTTACCAATCCTGTAATCCCTCCGGAAAATTCCATAGCAAATGGGCGTGCTGGTTACAATTCACAATGTCTAGTAGATTTAGATTTCTGTTGGACAACTAATTTTATATAGGGTTCGAATATTTTTTTTTTTTTTTTTTTTTTTTTTTTTATTTCCTTTCAACATCTCTATTTCATTTGTTAAGTATCTTGATTCTTGACGGAAGAGTTCACTACCCTCATATTCCTGGTTCCTATGTATGTCTTTCCCATTCACGAGTCACGATATATACTCGTTTATTTTTCCTACATGATTGTACTCCCCCCCCCCCTATTCTGGGATTACATGATTATTCACTGTTTGATGTTGCACTTCTGTATTAATGTTACAAAAAAGTTGTAATGTGCATATGTATTTCTATTTATTTAAAACCTAATAAACATATTCGAAAAAAAAAAAAAAAAAAAAAACTCACACAAAATTATGGAAAATGCAATCATTATAATGATGCAATAACCATAAAATGTCCACACATCTTGTAAATATGCTGTAGTAACACAAACGACTGTGTCTAAATGCATACTACACCACTCAATTGCACACCAGCTCCTTACTGGATCAACATTACCTCACATGCATGAGATCCTCAGGAATTTGGTAGAAAAAAAAAGTAATGCTACATACAGTAAGTGTTGACTGGCCCATTAAGAGCACTTTTGCAGAGATCCAACACAAACTCAACAATACTCAAATGATCCAGGGCATATGAGAAAAAATGAATATACTGGTTATTGCAAAGCAAAGATGGGATTCACAAAACAACTTTGAAAAAACAGCATAGCTCTTTTTTTAGCTTCCATTTTTATACATTGAACCTAATGGGTGCATTTTCTGGCTTAGCCACAAAATAGAGCCAATTGAATTTATTTACATGTAATATGTATAATTATATTGGCCTTACCCTTTCCAAGTCGTATTATTTAGTGAACTCTCAAGAGGTAAGCTATATAAAGTTAATTTGAAAATAGAGGGTAAACTGTGCCTGCGTGTTATACACAGGGGGCTTTGGAAAGTTTTTTTCCTGAAACTTCCCTCTTGAAGTTAGGGTGCATGTTATACGCCTGTGCGTGTTATATGCCGATAAATACGATATTAATGGTGATGTGGATTTTTACATTGAACTGTCTAGAGGTGGAGTCCCTCTCTTTGCTTGTCTTCAGTTCTGCATATAATGCAATGCCATAAACCAATCAGAGTCCCCTGAAGACGTCCTGCGTGACGAAATGCATTGGGCGGGGCTTGGTTGGGAGTCATCCTTTGGCTTGAGCGATGTATTGTCATGCTGTTTTCTCCCTCTCATCCTGTAATTTACTCTTTAATTTCACTTTTTTCACTATATATGTTTTTTTTTTTATGGGAATCAATTTATGAAATAATTAGCACAACTTTTTTCTTGTATTTATGCTGCTTAAATGCATTGCTGCAAGAATTTCCGGGACCTGGCTTTCTGGCAAGGGTGTCTGTAATACATGACAAGCTGAACAGAATTACAAACCCTTTTGTATGTTCACATTATTTCATCTTTCAAGTGTATATTTAGCAGTCTGACTTACGTTCAGCTTTAAGGCATATGAATATTAGCCTATGCATTGGCAATAACCTTTATTAGGTAATGTTTGTAGTCATAATGAGGCATCGCCGTATTATAATTTTCAGTCTAATTTGGTATAAGATTTAAACATAACCAATTTAGGCTGCAGGGGAATAAGCAAAGAAAAACAAATCATAGGGCACATACATAGTTAATGTGGCGACAGAAGGCAATTACACTGTGCTGATCTGATACAGTGTTTTAGAATGAGATCAAACTTAGAAAAAAGCTTCTTGTCGTACAGCAGTCCAACAACTCAAGCCATTTGGAAGAAGAAATGTGACTTTTCATTTGACTTCACAGGTGCTGATCAATTGCTAATTATCCTTTAACCACATCGACCTGTTCCCGCAGTTTGTGCCGTATAGATTAATGAATGGCATTATAGGCGAAACAATATTGCACACGCGGAAGAATTCTTGCATGTATTATTCAGCCCACATAAATACATGAAATGAAAAAAACAGAGAGATTTAATAAAGGGCCAGCAGAAAGTTTGATACTTGTTCCCGCTATGCCATGCTTGGAAGTGTTTGACATGCTGACGACAGTTCTTCCATGATTTCATCTCTAACGTGAATATTGGTAAATGTAGGTGTAGCTTGTTAACACTTGTAAAGGTTGGCCTGTGCTTCATCTGTCACGCATTTCTCATTATGTTGCAGGAACATAGGCTTGTCACGGCTGCTATCCTGGCATCTCTGACACAAATAATTTTTATAAGGCTAAGGTGGAAATAGAAAAACCACACATGGATGGGAAAATTCAAAATTAATGTATATATCCAGATACAGCCTGGGGTTATGCAATACTCTGTAGAAAAAACAAATAGCCTGGGTCTGACCCAAACTCTCATGTACATGACATTTTAAAGGCAATGCAGCTTTTCAAGGCAAATAGCTAAACACACAGCTAAAGTAAATGGATAGACACTGTTTTACCTGCTAAAGGATTTAGATTTTTTTAAAGGCCAGATCAGAAATTGATAGAGTTCTGCTAAATATTGTAGCCAGTTTGGTGACATCGTTTTTTTAAATATTATACAGTAGTCAAAACTGTATTAACCACTTGATCACTGGGCACGTAAACCCCCTTAATAACCAGACCAATTTTCAGCTTTCGGTTGCTCTCACAATTTGAATGACAATTACTCAGTCATACAACACTGTACCCAAATGAAATTTTCGTCCTTTTTTTCACACAAATAGAGCTTTCTTTTGGTGGTATTTAATCACCGTTGGGTTTTTTATTTTTTGCGCTATAAGAGAAAAAAGACTGAAAATTCTGTAAAAAAAAATGAATTTTTCTTTGATTCTGTTATAAAATTTTGCAAATTTAGTATTTTTTCTTCATTCTTTTGCATAAATGTGAAAGATGAAGTTATGCCGAGTAAATAAATACCCAACATGTCACCCTTCAAAATTGCACACACTCGTGGAATGGCGCCAAACTTTGCTACTTAAAAATCCCCATAGGCGACGTTGCAGGGTATTGTGGGGTATTGCAGAGTATTGTGGGGTATTGCAGAGTAGTGTAGGGTATTGCAGAGTAGTGTGGGGTATTGCAGAGTAGTGTGGGGTATTGCAGAGTATTGCACAGTATGGGTATGGGATGGCTGAACAGGGATGGATGGCTGGCTGGATCTGTGATTGCATGTGTCACAGATCCAGCCCACAGCAGCTGCTGCTGCATGCGCTCTCTCCCCCCCTCTCCTCTCACACTGTACCGTTCGGTACAGAGAGGGGAGGGAGGAACCGGCGTCATCACATGACGCTTGTTTGTTTACAAGTGATCTCTCCGTCATTGGACGGAGCGATCACGTGGTAAACCTCCGCTATCAGCGGCGATTTACCGTGATCCGTGATGCGCCGGGTCCGGAAGACCCGGTGGTCACGGACATGCCTGTGTGCGCGCCCCAGAGGGCGCGCGGGAGCACGATTCTGGGAGGACGTCCATGGACATCCTCCCAGGGTTAAGCAACCGCCTTGTAGATGTATATCGCCTATAGGGCGGTTGTTAACTGGTTAAACCCCAAAACATAAATGTAATATATTGTAGCTTAATCATTTTTAGATGTGGCGTCTGCATTGTTTTGTTTTTTTTGCCTTACCTAGTGATTCTGCCAGTAGCTCTGTTATTTTTCTTCTTTTTTTTATTCCCCAAAAAATGTATTTGTAAAGAGAAAAAAAGATTACAATGTTTACAAACAAAGTTTGCAAGACAATAATTTCAATACTTTCGTACAGCGAAGCAAGTAACATCAATTGCAAAGTATTTCAAAGCCAAGTATACAGAGTGGATCTCTGCAAGAGAGATACTGTATGGTTGTACTAGGTTTGCTAATTTATAGTGTTTACTATAAGAATAATATTTCTGTCTGGTGCTAATAGAGGTTCTATGAGCAATCTCTGAATCAAGGTGGGGGTCAAAAACTTAGCATGGTAACAACTGATTCTGAGCGTAAATCTTCGACTGTATGTCGTATGGTTAGGCCAGTCGAGCATTGGAATATAATAGAATCAATCACTATTAGATGTAGGTCATGATACAATTCCTATACATGGGGAGAGGAAGAGGGAGAGAGAGGCAAATAGGAAGAGAGAAAGAGAAAGGAGAAGGAGAAAGAAAGAGGAAAAAAGGGGGGGGTGTAGAAACAAAAAAAAAGGGGGGGGGGGCAGAATTGCGGAAGGGCCGGAGTAAGTAGGGGGTTGCATAATTAGAATCTCAGTCTCCGCCACCAAACCCAAGGGGTCAGTGTAAGATGGGTAGGTTAGCCTAATCTGGAATTCTTTTTATTTCTGTTATTTTTCAAATTCCTTTAACAGACCATACTGTCCAGCAAAAGTGACTGTTACAGGGATGAGAAAAAACATTTTCCCCTGACAAAGGTGCTCACAATAATCATCTTTTAATAATTTATCCCAAAAGGAAAAAGACGTTGGTGTAACTAATGTGTTAGCTGATGTATAGCTTTAATTGTTTGACAAGTCCATGTAACTTTGCCACTATCTGCTATTACCATCTCCCCAGATTGACAGTGTTCCTGTCCAAATATGTAATTGTTGCTCCTTCATCCAGTTTGGGAACACACTAAGATAGAAAGTGTGTCTTTGGCCATAATTAAAAATAAGATAATTAATATATTTTTAAATTGCAATTTCCATGTGATTCAAAAACATGTTTTGCTAATAGCAAATGCTATTGGTTAATGCTCCATGTGCATTAACCAAGCCTTTTTCTTTAACAAAAGTTTTATTGAAAAACAATCCAACATATAACGACAGCAGTAGGATGGTTACAATGTGTAATGAGTAGACATAAAGTCAAACGTAAAAATATTAACAAATAATTAAACAAATAAATAAAGTTTTTTTTCAAACAAACAAACAAAAAAAAAAACATCTGTCAACCCGATATCCACATCAACGGAATGCGTAAAGCATATTGAACGGAAAAGATAACAAAGAAAAAATTAAGGAAAGAACAGGAACAAGAAGAAGAAAATGGAGGGAAAAAGAAAGGGGAAAGTCCATGGGGGAGTGCTAAATTGAGAGGAGTGCACTGTCAAAACGGGAAGGATGAAAACATGTGATCCACGGCTGCCGAACTCTGAGAAATGTATCATGCTTATCCAAGAGAATAGCCATTCGTTTCTCATTTTAACACAGTTTTTTTCAACCAGGGTGCCTTCAGGTTTCTTCAGGAGTACCTTGGCAAAATGTCTAAAAAAATTGTCCAAAAATGTTACACAAGCCAGCAGTTGGATCAAGCCTGTCTTTTAGTTACACAAAGCCACAGATTGTCATTGTTCACCATCACGACCTTCAAGCCACCAGCGTCCTAACACCCAATGACATCATCAGCTGATACAGAGGATGTTGGTTGACTGCACAACATCCTTGTTTGCCCCTCCATTGCACTGGGGTCACATTAGCTGAGAGATGGAGAGGAACTGAGGAAGAAGAGAAACGGTGGAAAACTAGTCAGTACCAGTGTGCAAAGGTGTATTTACTGTGGAAAAAATATAAACCTCTAACGTTGGGAATCCTACATGTGTGGATGCATTATCAAAAACTACTAGAATCATTTTTTTACATTTTAGCATGGGGTGCCTCAAAACTGTCCATAATTTTAAAGGGTGCCTTGACTGAAAAAAAGGTTGAGCAACACTGCACTGAACATCCACAGAAAAGTAAAAAAAAAAATTAACTATACTTTTATATTATCATTCTTATGCATATTGTTATTTCAAATGTTTCTAAAACTCCAAGCCTTACTCTTCTTCAATGCATTTCGTAAACAGCGTTCACTTCATCAGAAGGAGATTTACATAGGATCTGGAATCATATTCAGTAATATAAAAGCAACAATGTGCCATTGTGTAAGCTTTTAACCCAACTCCAAGAAAAAGCAGGCGATGGAGGGAGAAGATAATTCAAGAACCCACTGAGGACATCTCAGAAAAGGAAGCAGCTTCTATTCTTATGTAGCACTACCCCCGAAGGAACTGCTGGTTTGTTTTGGGTGGCATGTTACCTCATGGCTCCTCCGCCGTCTAGGGGTGTATGGGGAATATAGTAGTAACGGAATGTCCACGACAAGTGTCTTTTTCTGTGCTCTTTTTTTACCCAGCCGAGTAAAAATAATAAAACTTGTGGTGATAGAAGAGTTGAAGTAAAAGGAGAAATAGCAGATTCAGGCGTACAATAGGGAAACAGTCCTGCTTCCAACAACACTTATGCCTAGTACACACGAGAGGATTGATCCGCGGAAACGGTCCGGAGGACCGTTTCCACGGATAAATCCTCTGGCGGATTTTGATCTCATGGTTGTACTAACCATGAGATCATCCCCGCGGAATTCCCTCCGCAGTGACGTGTCGCGCCGTTGCCGCGATGATGACGCGGCGACGTGCGCGACGCTGTAATATAAGGAATTCCACGCATGCGTCGAATCATTACGACGCATGCGAGGGATGTAAATCGGACGGATTGATCCGCTGTGTCTGTACAGACCAGCGGATCAATCCGCTGGACTGGATTCCAGCGGATAGATTTCTTAGCATGCTAAGAAATTTTGATCTGCTGGAAATCCATCGCAGGGAAAAATATCCGCGGAAAAATATCCGCTGGATCGTACACACCAGGGGATCTAACCGCCGAAACCGGTCCGCGGATAAATTCCAGCGGATAGATCCTCTCGTGTGTACGGGGCCTTCGTCTTCTTGGCCACTCCAGCCGGAGTGGGTATAGCGTACCTGGACAGGTCTCTCTCACCTGGCAGCCAGAAAAGTCTCTGCCACAGACCCTCCTTAGGATTGAGATAGCGGAGGTGATCCCCCTTAGACTTCGGCCTGGATCTCCTTCAGGTAGTTTGCAGGTTACTGACTGACAGGTGACCAACGTCCAGCCTTTCAGTAACCGGTTACCTTGATCCCTGGTGGATTGTCAAGACCCTATTGGATTGCCAGCCTCTCTTGGCTCTCCTCAGATGGACTCCCCACCAAACAGCTTCCTCTCACTGGGAACATGCTTGGGATCTTCTCAGGATTGGGGGCCCAGTCGTAATTTTGACTGTCCGATCATCCTGGACCACAAACCTTCCTCACTGTACTATATGTTTTCTGCTGTACCATTGGCATGGTTATATCTTCTTAGTCCTCTCCATAAAATTATCAGAAATTTGTGCTTAAAGTACTATAGGCAACACTTTTTTTTTTTTTGGATAGAGTAAGGGAGGGTTATAGCCCCTGTCATTTTATTTTTTATCATTGCTGTCCCATTTCAGAGATTTACCTTAACTTCCTGCCCAATAGCCAAACAGAAAGTGAGAGGAAATCTATGCAAATTAAGGGAATCCAATGCTCCCCCCAGACCCTAAGAAATAGTGTCCCCAATTTCAGGGCGGGTCTTAAACAGAAAGGGGTGTGGCCTTGACAGGAAGGGGTGGGTCATATTTAAATTAGGGGTGCACGAGTTTAGTCGGGCCTAGGGCAGCACAAAACCTAAATACACAACTGCCTTCATGACGATTTTTCTAACCAAAAATTTATTGGAAAACATTTACCTTCTTTATAAAGAAAATTTGCACAATCATCCAATATTTAGCAAACATTCACCCACTAAAAATGATATTGCCTAATAACATCCCCAGGCTTTCTTACTTGTTAGATTACCCATTTCTGCAGAACTGCAATCCTGGCATGTGTAACTGGCGTTAATACTGTCTCTGTGGAATTAAAAGTTCCACAATTTCCTTTCCCTGCACTGAAAGACACATCCCACATCACCAGACTAACAGTCACATCCCACTTGAAACTCCCTGTACAGACAACTACAGTGATTGCAAGTCTGCATTTAGATTTATTTGTTTAACATGCATCTAATATGTATTTAACAATAAAAAAAATTAAAAAAATGGACAAATAGGAGGATATATATATATATATATATATATATATATATATATATATATATATATATATATATCACACACACACACACACTATATTGCTAGAAGTATTGGGAGGCTTGCCTTTACACGCACATGAACTTTAATGGCATCCCAGTCTTAGGCCCCTTTCACACGGGGCAGATCTCCGTTGATCCCCGTTGAGCCGGCGGATGACAGGGCGGTCCCCGCACACTGTCTTTTCTCCGCTCTCCCCTATGGGGGGATCGGATGAACACGGACCATATGTCCGTGTTTGCCCGATCCGATCTGCCAGACAATGGAAAAGTCGTTTTTTTCTCCGTCACACTTTGGCGGATCGGAGCGGGTCGGATGTCAGCGGGCATGTCACAGCCGACATCCGCGGCTCCATAGAGGAGCACGAAGTGCCCGTTCAGGTCCGCCTAAAAAACTGGCAGGCGGACCTGAACGGGCCGCCCGTGTGAAAGACCCTTTAGTCTGTAGTGTTCAATATTGAGTTGCCCCACTCTTTGCAGCTATAACAGCTTCAAGTCTTCTGGGAAGACTGTCCACAAGGTTTAGGAGTGTGTCTTTGGGAATGGTTGACCATTCTTCCAAAAGCACATTTGTGAGGATAGTCACTGATATGGACAAGAAGGCCTGGCTCGCAGTCTCCACTCTAATTCATAGCAAAGGTATTCTATCGGGTTGAGTTAAGGACTCTGTGCAGGTCAGTCAAGTTCCTCCACCCCAAACTTGCTCATCCATGTCTTTATGGACCTTGCTTTGTGCACTGGTGCGCCGTCATGTTGAAACAGGAAGAGGCCATCACCAAACTGTTGACACAAAGTTGGTGACTTGTGGACAGCCTTCCCAGAAGAGTTGAAGCTGTTATAGCTGCAAAGGGTGGGCCAACTCAATATTGAACCCTACAGTCTTAAGCCCTGTACACATGGTCGAATGTCAGTAGACAAGGAGCAGTACAAAAAAGGGCTGACATTCGCCCGTGTGTATGGCACCCTATCTGACAGAAGCCAGACGTTTGGTCGGATAAGTATGCTGGAAAACCAGCAATGGCGGAGAGCGCTGATTGGAGTGTTCTGGTTGGGGGGGGCATCCCCCTGTAAGAACACAACAGCCCATTGTTCTAACTTTGCATAGCTAGTAGAGTGGCTGACAGTTTTGGTTAAATGAAAAAAAAAACAGTGGCCCGGATTCAGAAAGAAGATACGACGGCGTATCTCCTGATACGCCGTCGTATCTCTGAGTCCGGCCGTCGTATCTATGCGCCTGATTCATAGAATCAGGTTACGCATAGATCTCCCTAAGATCCGACAGGTGTAAGTGACTTACACCGTCGGATCTTAGGCTGCAATCTCACGCTGGCCGCTAGGTGGCGCTTCCGTTTGTATACGCGAGGAATATGCAAATAAGGAGTTACGCCGATTCAGAAACGAACGGCCGCCCGGCGCTTTTTTTTTACGTCGTTTGAGTTCGGCTTTTTCCGGCGTATAGTTACCCCTGCTATATGCGGCGTATCGAAAACAAAAAATGCAGCGCTGAATAATAAAAGATAAACGATAATGTCTATATAAAACACATGTATGTGTAAACAGAAGAACAAAAGTCTATAAATTGGTGCAAGAGTTCTTTCAGGTGAAAGTGTCAATCAGTGTGTTGAAAACACTGTAGGCATATGTTTCACTTTCAATGAATGTAAGAGTCCATAAAAATAAATAAACGTGAAATTAAGGTGAAATGGTCAATCAAATGACAGTGACACGACACCCACAGTGATTCAGAATAGACTGGAATATTAGTGATAACGCCCGCCACCATTGGAGGCTTACCGGATGCGATGGACCCTAGTGAGCTTATGCCCAAAGGATCAATAAAGCTTATATGTAGGTTGGATGTGAGGGTAAACCGAACCACACCAAAAACATACGGCCAACAGACAACGATGACGTTTTCACTGGATGGCAGGTGGAAAGGGTAACGCCAGCTGGGAGATATCTCATAGATGTAGAGGAACTTGCCCAGAGTATGTGGAGGAAAATAAAAGGCACATAGCGTAACTCCGCAAAAAAGGGGAACTTTAATACTGGTTAAAAACACTTACAGTTATGTAGGCATAAAAGGACATCAATGTAGAATGGTGCATGGCAGCAGTAGAGTCCCGACGCGTTTCGCTACAACTAGCATCGTCTGGGGTAAGACTCTACTGTTGCTACCATGCTTAAATGTAAAATGTGACCTGTGTGGGAACACTCCCCTGGGGGGTCACCCAATGAGAGTGCACTTCCGGGTCAAACAAGTGTCTTGTACCAAACTGGATATATGAGAGACTTCTGTTAAACAAAATCTATAACAGTATAAGTATGACAATAAGATGTGGCCAGTTAGATGTTTAGAGTCCACTGACCTGATATGTAAATAGTATGGACCTAATGGCGCTTGATGGTGGAGTTGGCTGGAGACACATGACTTAATCACGTGTAAATCCGAGGTTAACTAGGACCAATGAGAAGGATCCACGTCACCACAGAGCACCGCACTGTAAAAAGACAGCGAATGAGCGTGGCCGTCGTCCCGGTCACATGACCGTGTCTACAGGGCGCATAAACAGATCGTCATCCGGCGCGCCATACGTCCCTTAGATCCGACGTGGCGTCCTATGATGACGTTCATGATAGGCATTCTCTTAATATTTCAGGACGTCAATACGTCCGTGCATGTATCCGTGTACGCGCGTTGCGTTCCAAGGTGGTTAGTCGAGGAACGCTGCGCTCCACTGTGCGTTCCGGAAGTTTAAAATAACCAGCAACGGAAACGCCCTGGATGTTGGATGATTATAGTGGAACTACAAAGTAAAAAGAAAGTGGAAACAGATATTAACTGCCACCGGGTGTATGTATTGTAATTAAAACGTTAAAATCGTGTCTGCTGTGTTATATCTATAACACCAACAGGGGACAAAAAACTTTATGCGGAAAATGCTACATATTACCAGATGTCAATACACCTGGATATTAAACATTACGATTCTTATAGGAAAGGTATAAAAAGGATAAAAATTAAAAATAACGTTTCTATCCATAAATATAAAAAAGACTATTGCCTATATATGCAAAGAGCAATATATGCAATGTTATGTCCAGGAAGTGACTCTGTATTGGACGGACCCCCATGACAGGTGGTACAATAAAAAATATATATGAATACAATACACTCAATATTATGTATTTACATGGGAGAGAGATATCTAAAAATGGTTAAAACATATATGCAAGAAAGAAAAGAAATAGATTATACTTCACAAACCCGCATTGTATAAATCACAAATTCAACAAAATAAACCCAGATGTACTCAGACGACGCCAAGTCGGTTTAATTTATGAAAAAATTGTGAAACAATAGGGGATGGTAGATTGGGACTTCATATAAGTATTAAGACTTATTATATGTGGCGTATCCTATGTTAAGTTTGGCCGTCGTTCCCGCGCTGAGTTTTGAATTTTTTACGTTGTTTGCGGAAGTCGTTCGCGAATACGGATAGACGTAATTTACGTTCACGTCGAAACCAATGACGTCCTAGCGACGTCATTTAGAGAAATGCACGCTGGGAAATATGACGGACGGCGCATGCGCAGTTTGTTCGGCGTGGGGATGTGCCTGATTTAAATTTTACACGCCCCCTAGCCGCGGAATTTGAATTCCGCCGGGGATTTACGATACGCCGCCGCAAGTTTACAGGCAAGTGCTTTCTAAATAAAGCACTTGCCTCAAAAACTTGCGGCGGCAGATCGTAAATGAGATCTAAAGATCCGCTAACCTATCTGAATCTAGCCCCCAGTGTGTACCAGGCTTAAGACTAGGATGTCACTAAGGTTCATGTGCGTGTAAAGGCATGTGTCCCAATACTTTTGGAAATTTACATATATATAATGAAAAATGGAATATACCTATTAATAAAAATGCTGTGGGGGCTTGAGTTCATGTAGTTTTGCACAGAGATCCATTGACCCTACACAGCTGAACTCATAACGCAGAAATGGCATCTTTCTGTGATGCATACAACAGGCTTTTGGTTTATGCACGTCTCTCTTGGTAAAGCACAGACTGTAATTTAGCACGTAGAGTGACCCATGAGGGACACCAAAGAAATGTTACGAAGCAGGATTTCTTCAAACGTGAACAAGTTTTTCTGTTCAAGATGTATATAAAATAGAACATATGGCTATAACATCTGTTTACCTACTGTTTGTTGGTAATTAACATTACTGTTCATGTTATAGGGGGTTAATTTTTACATCTTAGCCAAGATTGCTTCTGTTTTTTCACTATATGCTGATTGAAATCATTTGTTTTCATACAGTTTTACAACAAACTTCCATCACAGCTTGAAGCGGAACTAAACCCCCCTATCCTTTAAGCCAAGGAAGCTACCATTTTAGCCTCTGTTTGAACTGCATTTGCCATGGTAATGCATATGTAATGCCTTTGAAATGGTGGACACGGTCAGGCTGCATTGTGGGGCACAGATGAGGCTGCACTGATAAGCACTGATAAAGTTGTTAATATTTATTTTTAGAACTTAATTCTGCATAAAACATTTATGTGTCATTTCATGAGATAATTTATGAGGGAGTGTTTAGGGGAGAAATTAGGGGCAAGGCAGGTTAGGGGTTGGGTGGGGCAACTGGTGGCGAGTAACCCTTGAGATCTGGCTAGTACACCTATACCCACACCAGCTAACTACTTAGCTCCATGGGGCAGCTACTCCCTGCTCCATCTTCTCTGGACACAATCCTCTTCACCACTGAATGGATCCACACATTGAGCCCTTGCACAGTGTTGCATTCTGAGCATCTCCAGTCTCACAAGAGAGTGGCATGCAAGTTCATTAGGTATCACTGTGCTAGTGGCCAGCCCTGAAGAGCCCAAGGAAATATAAGAGAAGTGAAAACCACAGCAGTCCTACTGATGTAAAGGAGTTGAGATGGAGTGTTTCAGTGTAGACTAGTTCAGGAGTAGGTAGGATGGGTTAGCATAATTTTTATTAAAAGCTAGGTTCTCCTTTGTAAATAAGATACACTATGCAGTTAAAGTGGTAGTAAACTATTTACTATTACTTTTACCTACAGGTAAGCCTATAATAAGGCTTACCTGTAGGTATAAAGAATATCTCCTAAACCTGTACGGTTTAGGAGATATTCCCCTTGCAGCGCCAATCACAGCCAATCACAGCGCTGGAGCGGTGATATCCGGAAGACACGCCGAGGCAAGATGACATCTTGCTCGGCGTGGACCAGGTAAGTTCTCTACATCGCGTTCCAAGGTAAGTATTTCAGAATGAGCTAGTATGCGGTGCATACTAGCTCATTATACCTTTTGCCTTGCAGGTGTAAAAAAATAGTAATAATTATTGCGGGTATACAACCGCTTTAAGGGGCACCAGTAGTTTTACACTGTGTAGCTTTACAATGTGAAGTTTTATATAAAATGCCATGCCTATAGACCCATCATGGTTTACCCACAGCCTGACAGAAAAACTACTAATGGAAGAGATTTGAGTTGTCCTGCCTGTGATCCAGGATGCCTCTTATTTTTGACACACCCCCATTAGCACTAAAACAAGTGCCCTGCCTCTTTAAAGACCCATGCATATACAGTGCTCTCTTATCATCGCTGTGATCGAGTTCAGAACTATAGCAACAGGGGAGAGAGAGTGAACCGGACGTATGCAAAACTTAAAAAAAGGAAAAGCGTTCATTCCGGTGATGCTAGGAGTGTGCCCAATGTACAGGGCACCCCAGATCACAAGCAGAATGGCACAGGTCTCTCCTATCTGTAGTTTTTCAGCTAGGCTCTGAGTATGTGGCAATGGACCGACCAATAAAACACTTAAACTGCATACTGCAATATATTCCAAAGATAAACGTAGCATTTAAAGCAGGGGTTCACCCGCACATAACACTTTTTCCCCTTAGATTCCTGCTCGTTTTGTCTAGTTGTTTTAAAATATGAGCTGTACTTACCGTTTACGAGATGCATCTTCTCCGCCGCTTCCGGGTATGGGCTGCGGGACTGGGCGTTCCTATTTTGATTGACAGTCTTCCGTAAGAACCCGAACGTCGGTGCGCAGGCGCAGTATAGATCCGCACCGACATTCGGCTTCTTTCGGCTACTAGCGACGCGATGGATGCGACCGTCAGAAGCCTCTCGGAAGACTGTCAATCAAGAAGGAACGCCCGCTCCCGAAGACCCATACCCGGAAGCGACGGAGAAGATGCATCTCGAAAACGGTAAGTACGGCTCATATTTTAAAACAACTAGCCGATTCCCCTAGACAAATCGAGCATCCATCTAAGGGGAAAAGATAAAAAAAAAACATCATTGGGTGAACTCCCGCTTTAAGGGGTCAGACGTGTCTTAAAGTAGTTGTAAAGACAGGAGGCTTTTTTACCTTAATGCATTGTATGTACAGAAGCCCCACTCGGCCCCCCTAATATTTACCCAAGCCCCATATAGATCCAGCGATGTTGCACAAGAGACCCAGCTATCCGGGACTCTCCCTCCTCATTGGCTGAGACAGCAGCGATGTGCCATTGGCTCACTGACTTTGACAGCAGCAGAAGCCAATGAGGAGAGAGAGGGGCGTGGCAGAGTGTACAAAGGGAGCTGCGGCTCGGCTTGTGTGCCCTCATAGCATTTAACAGGTGGGAGGGGCCAGGAGCTCCGAAAAAGGACCCAAGAAAAGGATGATCTGGGCTGCTCTGTGCAAAAAACAAGACTTTAGTATCACTTTAAAACTGAATTAAAGTCCAAAATACTTGCCTCTGCAATGTCCTTCGCCAGCATCTCCTCTGCTTCTTCCGGGTGCTGGTCTTCAGCCACCTTGATGACATCACTCCTACATACAGTATGTGCAGGAGTACAGTCATCTCGGCACTGTATCTGGACATAAACTGAGCTCTACACAGGCACATGTACATTCTACAGATAGCTGTGAATGGGTTTTATTTATTACTTGTCTCTTCTGCACTAAAAATTCCTGTCTACTTTTTTGTTTTTTTTAGACTTTAGTTCCGCTTTAAAGGAAACCTGTACCAAATGAAATAGGGGTTTTAGACCCCCTTCACACTGGGGCGTTTTTTTAGGCATTTTAGCCCTAGAAATAGCTTCTGCTAAGCGCCTGAAAACCGGCTCCCATTCACTGCAGTGTGACTTTTCACACTGAGGCTGTGCGCTTGTGGGGCGTTACCAAAAGTCCTGCAAGCAGCATCTTTGGGGTCGGTTGGGAGCACTGTATTTAGCACTCCCAAAACGCCCTGCCCATTGCAATGAATAGGCAGCGCTTCCAAAGTGCCTTGAAAGAGCTTTGAAAGTGCCGCAAAATGGGAGTTTTCAACCAGGGGTAAAGTCCTGGGGGAAAAAGTGTGGGAACTCCCAACCAAGATCCACTCCCCCACCAAAAAAAATAATGATACGCTCATATGCATAATTACTAAACCGCAAGTTCTTTCTAAAACCCGCGATAACTCGCGGCAGACCTCCGCAATGTCTCCTGGGAACAATGACAAAAGCTCCCAAGAGACATTGCGGCATCGAGGAAGTGACGGAATACCCGCACACTACCCGATTAATCCATATACAGGAAGCGGCCAGTAACATAAAGGATTATTAAGGTTCGCCTGCCCCTGACAGTGACTCGAGCTGGGCATCGCCGCTTAGTGAAAGATTGGCTCGGGCGGCTCGGCTGCTCTCGGCTGCTCTAGTCCTGCAAAGGGAACCGAGTTCCTGCTGTGAACAAAAGTGCAGGAACTCCATTCCCACGCGTTCCCGCAGGACTTGAGCCCTGTTTTCAACCCTTTTTTGGGGGTTAAAACCACCACGCTAAAACGAGAGGCGCTTTAGCTCTAACGTCAGTCGCTGTCAGTGTGAAAGGGGTCTACTAATTTTTGCTGACATGCTAATACTACATGCCAGTGGCAAGCAAGGTCATAGTGAGTTTAGAACAGTGTTTCTCAACTCCAGTCCTCAAGGTGCCCCCAACAGGTCATGTTTTTAGGATTTCCCTCAGATGAAATGGCTGTGGTAATTACTAAGGCCGTGAAACTGATCAAATTACCTGTGCAAAATTATGGAAATCCTGAAAACATGACCTGTTAAGGCACCTTGAGGACTGGAGTTGAGAAACACTGGTTTCGAACATTCGATCTTCAGAATCGTTGAAGATCAGTGACACAAACAATCCTGAAGACTCTGGATCAACATGCTGTATGGGAAACAAACATTTTCAGAAGAGGTTAGTAATAGCAGCCCTCATATTTTCTCAGAACAGAATTCCCTTTTAATCAGTCAAAAAGAACAAGAGCAAAATGAATGGCACTATAAAGCCGCGTACACACGATCAGTCCATCCGATGAGAATGGTCTGATGGACCGTTGTCATCGGTTAACCAATGAAGCTGACTGATGGTCCGCCGCGCCTACACACCATCGGTTAAAAAAACGATCGTGTCATAACGCGGTGATGTAAAACTCAACGACGTGCTGAAAAAAAATAAGTTCAATGCTTCAAAGCATGCGTCGACTTAATTCTGAGCATGCATGGATTTTTAACCGATGGTTGTGCCTACTAACGATCGTTTTTTTCCCATCGGTTAGGAATCCATCGGTTAAATTTAAATCAAGATTGCTTTTTTTTTACTTATGGATAAATAACCGATGGGGCCCACACACGATCGGTTTTGACCGTTAAAAGCGGTCCATCAGACCGTTGTCCTCTGGTTAACCTATCGTGTCTACAAGGCCTCAATGATTAAAAAACAAAACTTTGCTGAAATATTCAACTTCAGTCCAGTGATTTTCCCCTTCATAGTCTTTTCCCCCATAAGAGCATTGTGATGAGCTAATCTCTCTGTCTCTCTGCTTTCTCCCCTAACTAGCATGCTTCTTGTGAGCACAGGAACTGCTGACAGGTTGGGTCTGTATGACAGAAGAGACCATATTGGTCTTTTCTGACATAAACTTTACATAATCCCCCTTTCCTTGGTGGCACCTCCTCCTAGGCACCAGCATCACTTTTGGCCTCCAGTGCTGTGGGAGGGAGAACCCCATTTTTTGGGAGAAAACTCTCAAAGCAACCCCCTGAATGGCATGCAGGCTGGTATCAATATAGCAGAGGGGCTGCTCCCTTCCCAAAGCCCTTGCTTCATGCCTAGCTGGCTTTAAAAAAAATGTTCCCCCTTTAGAATTATTAAAAAAATCATGTATATAAACTATCATTGCATTTTGGTAGAAATCACAAAAATCAGAAACTCAGATTTAGATTTTAATAAAATGTCAGGCAAATTCCTAGGGAATGTACCATTCGCTCTTTTGTTTAATGGTGTGAATGTTTACTGTAGAGATCTTTTTTTACAATTGAAGAACAGATGTTGTTGAATGTCAGATAATGTAATTTGTTACAGAGTGAATGTCCATTAATTTAGCTTGATACATGTTGTGACTGTTCCCCATTGAATTTTGGGTGAATGTAGGGGAATTTTGGGTGAAAAATCAAGCAAAATCTTTGAGAAATATACCCTATGAAATATCTTTTTTATGTGACAAAAATCCTTATTGTAATAGTTTGTGAAATACAATCACAATGTATGTGAATGCACAATGTATATGTAAAGCGCTGCATAAATTGACAGCGCTATATAAGTACCTGAAATAAAAATATTTATTGGCATATAACACTCACTTTTTCACCCTGCAAATCGGTTGCAAATAGTGTATGCGTGTTATATGCCGATACTGCAATTTGGGCTGCCTTGGAGAGAACGGGGAGGGGGGCAGGACGAGGGCCGTCAGATTACATACAGCGAGAATCTCCTGCTTACTCAGTAATAGGAAGTCCCGTCTCCTGGGCCGGCATTGGACCATTGTTCTGTCTATCATAGAAGCCGGTCCAAAAAGCGGGATCTTGTATTAAAGAGGCCGCTGAGTAAAACAGGAGATTCTTTCTGTATGTAATCTGACAGCGCTCATCCCACCCCCCTCCCTGAGATGGGCATTGATCAGGCTGCATTAATGGCAATGGGGAGGCTGCAGATGGGCATTAATCAAGCTGCATTGATGGGCAATTGTGAGGCTACAGGTGGGCATTGATTAGGCTGCATTGATGGGCAATTGTGAGGCTATAGATGGGCATTGATCAAGCTGCATTGATAGAAAATTGTGAGGTTACAGATGGGCATTGATTAAGCTGCATTGATGAGCAATTTTGAGGCTGCAATGATGGGCACTGACCCTTATTTTTCTTCAGAGTTCTTTATTTAAAAAAAAAAAATCTTGTAACTTGCCTCTTAAAATGAAGGTGTGTGTTATACGCCTGTGTGTGTTATATGCCGATAAATACGGTAAATAAAATAAATGTATTTGGCAAAACTGCTTTATGCAGCCGATTTCAAAAGGAAACATATACTGAAAAATTACACTGTGACTTTAAGGGAGAAATGCATGTCATCTAACTTACATATTATGTTATATACACATTATAAATAAATGTAGCTTTGTAAATACCTCTGTATTATTATAATGTATTCACAGTATTCTTACATCTACAGGCTGTCAACAGTTTGCTATCATGGCTTCAATGCATACAAAAATGTTTATTTAACTGGTTGGCTTTTGAAGTTATTACAGGCAGTTAGGGAGTACATATTTTCCAAACAAACAATACAATAATAAATATATATATATACATACACACACACACACACACACACACACACACACATATATATATATATATATATATATATATATATATATATTTGTTTTTATTTATTTTTGTTACTGAGTGTTAGAGTGGATCTCTTATAAGGCTTCATATGGCTGTCCAACTGGGCTTTCATTTGAATGACACAATACACAAAGTGCAGCTGTAATTACTGAGTCCTATGCAACTGGAAAATAATTACAGACCTCACACTGTAGCACTGCTTGGCAAATTATGCCCTTGGACAGTTCCGTTCTAACTGCACCGAGCCTCTGAGACATGATATAAAAAGCTTTCTTCCTGCAGTCTGTCCAAAATGTATAATCATACACAGCTATAACAAATGAAGAAAGGCCACGTTTAAGCAGTAAATCAGAATGAATAATAAGAGTGAGCAAAAATAAGACAGTCTGAAAATGGATTTTTATTTATAGTAAAATGTGCAAATGTGCAAATCATTATGACAGACCTCTTACAGCAATATTTCGCATAACATCTGAACTATAATTCAAAAATTACAATGTAGAATTCTGCAAATAATATTGATGTGTTACTATGCCATAGAGATGAAGAAGAGAGAATGTGCTGATTTTACATTTCTTCTTAAGCAGCCTATTTTGCTCTTCTGTCTTACAAATCGCATTGCCTTTCTCACGTTCTGCAGCAGAGCAGCACCACCTAGCCGCAGCTCGATCCTCTAGCAATGGAGTTGTCTCTGTACTAAAGATAGAGTATATCCTTAAGGAACACTTTAGTAAACATTGCTGTTACTTCAGCAACACCCATTTCATTTCCCCTGAATGCGCCAGAATTTATAAGTGCATTATCTGTAATTATCATGTTTAGCTTAACTGAGACATTCAATCTGATACCCCACTGCATGCTTTTTAATATTGTATAATCTGATGAAATATTTATTTGAATTCGTATGTACATAATAGTCCAGGTTCATTATATATTTAATCAATTCTCTTGCTCCTCTGTTAATGCAAAAAAAATGGCAAGTAACAGTCTTCTAAAACCAGAAATTGCTTACATAAGTAGCTGATCTCAGCCATTTACAAGCATAGATCTATGCATAACTTAGATAATTAAAGAACTCAGCTAAGCCTTATTTGCACCTAACTGTATATTATAATACAGTAATTTGTAAAAAAAAAAGGGGTTTTCTTGAACTGTAAGGGACAAAACACACCTTAGTGCATCAGTGCGTTGTAGTGGTATTCATTTAATTTTGAATGGCACTATGACAATGCAGATTTGATGCCCATGCATGGTTT
This sequence comes from Rana temporaria, assembly GCF_905171775.1. Classification (NCBI taxonomy): domain Eukaryota; kingdom Metazoa; phylum Chordata; class Amphibia; order Anura; family Ranidae; genus Rana; species Rana temporaria. The sequence goes on from NC_053492.1 coordinate 213,164,817, forward strand.
CTCAGCACAAGACACAAAGAAAAGGCTGCATGTTCATTTATATCATCCTTACCTGCTCTGTGCAATGGTTTTGCACAGAGTGGTCTGCTTCCTCCTCTTCTCGGGTCCCCTGCTGGAGTTTCAAGCTCCTCCTCTTCTCAGTGTGTATGAGGGCACATCAGTGGGCTCAATCCTGAGCCGCACTGTATACGTTTATAGACACACTTAGTGTGGCTTGGCCCTGCCTCTGAACTCTGCTTAGAGGATATGACTGACAGCAGTGGGAGTCTGAGTCCCTGTAAGACCAAGAAGAGAGGGAAGAGAAGAGAAGACCTGAAGCCAGGACAGTGATGGATCACTGACAGGCTCAGGTAAGTGTTTGGGGGGGGGGGGATGTTTACCTTAATGCAGGGAATGTATTACAGTAAAAAAAAACAAGGCCCAGATTCTCAAAGGAGATACGACGGAGTATCTCCAGATACGCTGTCGTGTCTCCGAGTCTGGGCGGTCGTATCTATGCGCCTGATTCTTAGAATCAGTTACGCATAGATTTCTATTAGATCCGACTGGCGTAAGTCTGTTATGTCCTCGGATCTTAACTGCATATTTACGCTGGCCTTTTCTGGGAGCGTGTACGCTGATTTATGCCTAAAAACATGTAAATCAGCTAGATACGCGAATTCACGAACGTACGCCCGGCCGACGCAGTACAGATACGCCATTTACTTTAGGCTTTTCCCGGCGTAAAGTTACCCCTGCTATATGAGGCGTACATGCGGCATACCAATGCTAAGTATGGACGTCGTTCCCGCGTCGAATTTTGAATATTTTACGTCGTTTGCGTAAGTCGTCCATGAATGGGGCTGAACGTCATTTACGTTCACGTCAAAACCAATACGTCCTTGCGGCGTACTATGGAGCAATGCACACAGATATTCCACGGACTGCGCATGCGCCGTTCGTGAAAAACATCAATAACGTTGGGTCACAAGTTATTTGCATAAAACATGCCCCCCTGTTCCAAATTTGAATTAGGTGGGCTTACGCCGCCGCAACTTACGGAGCAAGTGCTTTGAGAATACAGCACTTGCCCGTCTAAGTTGCGGAGGCGTAGCATAAATAGGATACGCTACGCCGGAACAAAGATACGCCGATCTACGAGAATCTGTACCCAAGGCTTTAGAAGCACTTTAAAACATGAAGACGTGTGCAGCCAGGGCTTCTTCGCAGTGTGTGATAGAGGGTGTTTATCAATGAGAAAAAAATTAAACGAAAACTGACATTTTATTGCCTGTACTCATCCACCAGTGATGATGATGCAGCAAAAATTATTATTATAGTATTCTATATAGCAGCAACCATTTACATGTCATATTTACCTACCAGCATGTCTTTGGAGTGTGGGATGAAAGCCATGCAAGTACAGGGGGAGGATGCAAACTCTATGCAGATAGTGTCCCTACTGGGATATAAACTAGGGACCCCAGTGCTGTAAGTAAGTCAAGCTGACGACTAAGCCGCTGTGCTGCCTGAATTAAACACAAGACCTAACTCCCTGATTATAAAGAAAGACCACAACAAATAATTCTGGTGTAGAGAATAAGCTGAAACAAACATGTTTTTTAAAAACCCACAAAACTTTGCTATTGGAAATTATAGACAGGATTTTTGTTTAAATAAAGTGATACCTCTCTTAAGAGGTATATCAAACAAATATTAACAGCGCTGTCGAGGAAAATTAAATCCTCCTAAGTGAAGATTATACAAAATAATGTGAAAAAAATATATATACAAATGTATAAGTTGTGAAAAAATACACATATATATGTATAGATAAATCACCTTTGCATAAGTGTAAATACAGTTGAATCTCTTAACAGAACCTGCGCACACTATATCATGTGAAAAATAAATATAGTTCATAAATAAATAATCCAGAAACCTTCACAGGCTTCCACCACACCACAAGTGTTCAGTGTTTCCGTCACCCGTCAAAATGGACACTCACCAAAACTATATGCCTCACACTCTCGTGCTTTGTTTATACTAGAGTTGTATTTTTTTTTTTTGCACTCTTTAGTAATTAAAACCCCATTTTCACAAGCTTAAAGTAAAACGTCACCCAAAAGTGGAAGTCCTGCTCTTCCACCTCTCAGCCCCCTGCTCTATCACTTTTGGAACAAAAATATTATTTTGGAGAGTGGATACCTGGTTTTGACAGGTAATTACTCCCACTTCAACTCAGATTGCTGAAGTGCCCCCCCCCCACCTTTGCCCGCAGCCTTCTTGGACATGTCACAGATCTCAGAAGGCTGCCGGACCATTCACATTCCTGCACAGGTAAGTGTCCTTTTATTAAATGTGAGCAGCTATAGTATTGGTATCTGCTGACTTATTTTTTTGGGGTGAGGAGACTGAAGATCTTCTTTAAGTAGGTGCATTCTCTTTTAGTCTAAGATTCAGTACATCATATCCTTTGAACTTAGTAGACTGTCACACACTGCAGAAAATAGGCAAGAAGCACATAGTGAGACAATAAAGTGAAAACAGTGCAGTGCTAAGAATCAAATGTTGAGTATTGACATATCCACATACTGTGATATACAAAATAAATGATGATTAGCATACACTGTAAAAAAAACTCTAACACCATCGTCTGATTGATAGTGTCTCTAAATAAAGTGCACTATGCAAATTGTAAATCAACATTGGTAGTCTAGTCCCATTGGTGATTAAAACATTAATCCATGAGTATGTATTGATAGGAAGGTATCCAGGAGTGTAGGACTAGAGGAGTCCCCACCGTGTGTGCATCCACCACCCAGGGGAGAAGATTATATATGCTTACCAGACGGTAGCATTAATCAGGCATGTGATATCAAAGCTCAGGATAGTGAGTGCTGCAATTCCTTCTCCTCAGCTGAGCCTCCTCAGACAACCTTGACCCGACATGTGAGAATATGGATCAGGATGGCAATGTCCCAGATGGTAAAAAACCTCCTTCCACCACAGAACCGTTTAGTAGGTTTATGGTTAACAGCATCCATAAAAAACAACAGAAAGCCTCCACATGTGATCACAAAAGCATAAAATTCAAAAAGGCACAATGGCATGGAAAGGACTCATCAAACCCGACACATTTTGTCTGCAAAGACTTCAAAATACCCCAATTGAAGTCTTTGTTGACGAAACATGTTGGGTTTGATGAGTCATTTCCATGTGATTGCGCCTTTTTGAATTTTATGCTTTTGTGATCAGAGAAGATTTTTTACTTGATGCAATACATCTTGGAATCTATGTAAAGCCTTTGGAAGGAGGTTTTTTAGCATCTGGGACATTGCCAACCTTATCCATATTCTCACATGCCGGGTCGAGATTGCCTGAGGAGGCTCAGCTGAGGAGGAGGAATTGCACCAGTCGCTATCCAGAATTTTGATATCACATGCCTGATTGATACTACCGTCTGGTAAGTGTATTTAACCACTTAAGGACCGCTGCACAATGATATACGTCGGCAGAATGGCACGGCTGGGCAAATCAACGTATATGTACGTTGCCCTTTAAGCCCAGTCATGGGGTCGTGGGCGCGACCTGGTCCGAAGCTCCGTGACTGTGACCGCGGGACCGGCGGACCCGATCGCCGCTGAAGTCTCGCGATCGGTCCCCGGAGCTGAAGAACGGGGAGAGCTGTATGTAAACATAGCTTCCCCGTTCTTCACTGTGGCGGCGTCATCGATCGTGTGATCCCTTTTATAGGGGGACACAATCGATGATGTCACACCTACAGCCACACCCCCCTACAGTTGTAAACACACTTCAGGTCACACATAACCCCATCAGTGCCCCCTTGTGGTTAACTCCCAAACTGCAACTGTCATTTCCACAGTAAACAATGCATTTTAAATGCATTTTTTGCTGTGAAAATGACAATGGTCCCAAAAATGTGTCAAAATTGTCCGAAGTGTCCGCCATAATGTCGCAGTCACGAAAAGTGACGCCGCCATTAGTAGTAAAAAATTTTGTTTTATAAAAATGCAATAAAACTATCCCCTATTTTGTAAACGTTATAAATTTTGCGCAAACCAATCGATAAACGCTTATTGCGATTTTTTTTACCAAAAATAGGTAGAAAAATACGTATCGGCCTAAACTGAGGAAAAAATATGTTTTTTTTTTAATATATTTTTGGGGGATATTTATTATAGCAAAAAGTAAAAAATATTGATTTTTTTTCAAAATTGTCGCTCTGTTTTTGTTTATAGCGCAAAAAATAAAAACCGCAGAGGTGCTCAATTACCACCAAAAGAAAGCTCTATTTGTGGGAAAAAAAGGACACCAATTTTGTTTGGGAGCCACGTCGCACGACCGCGCAATTGTCAGTTAAAGCGACGCATACCCGATTTGCAAAAAGGGGCATGGTCCATTAGCTGCATTTTGGTCCGGGGCTTAAGTGGTTATTCTTCTCACCTGGGTGGTGGATGCACACACAGCAGTGACTCCTTTAGTCCTACACTCCTGTATTCCTTCCCATCAATATATACTAATGGATTGACGTTTTAATCACCAATGTTGATTTACAATTTGCACAGTGCACTTTATTTAGAGACACTATCAATCATATGATATATATGATATGTTTTTTTGTATATGCTAATCACAATTTATTTTGTATATCACAGTATGTTGATATGTCAATACTCAACATTTGATTCTTAGCGCTGCACTGTTTCCACATTATTCATTCCCACAGTTTTTGTTAAGATTGTAGTGCTGGATGCTATTGTTTATTTATGTGTATAGCACAGTATTTTTATATTAATTCCTTGTACATAGTGAGACAGACATGCTTTTCTAAGCTAATCAAATTTTTCTAGACATTTTTATAACGTCTTTTTTTTTCTTGTATTTTTTTACTTACACTGAACTGTAATATCTATGTTACCTTTCGTATTTATTGATGCCATTATGTGATACAGTAAATCACACTATATTTGAAGTCAGCTGGTCATCATATGAGTGCAATCATCTTCAGACATCTATCAAATATAATAGGTTTTGCAAAATTCTTCATGATAAGTCAAATTCAGGTAATTACGCTAGTTTTGAAAAATACATTTAAAAACTTGTTAATGAATACACAGCTGCCTGGAATTCAGTTTTACCACTTAAGGACCTTGCCTGTTTTTCAAACTTGGTGTTTACAAGATTAAAACAGTTTTTTTGCTAGAAAATTACTTAAAACCCCCAAACATTATATATTTATTTTTCTAACACCCTAGAGAATAAAATGGCGGTCATTGCAATACTTTTTGTCACACTGTATCTGCGCAGCGGTATTACAAGCGCACTTTTTATTGAAAAAAATAAGACAACAGTAAAGTTAGCCCAATTCTTTTTATATTGTGAAAGATAATGTTACGCCAAGTAAAATGATACCCAACATGTCACACTTCAAAATTGCGCCCACTCGTGGAATGGCGTCAAACTTTTACCCTTAAAAATCTCCATAGGCGACGTTTAAAAAATTCTATAGGTTGCGTCTTTTGAGTTACAGAGGTCTAGGGCTAGAATTATTTATCTCGCTCTACTGATCGTGGTGATACCTCACTTGTGTGGTTTAAACACCGTTTTCATATGCGGGAGCTACTCATGTATGCGTTCACCTCTGTGCGTGAGCTCATCGGGACGGGGCGCTTTAAAAAAAGGTTTTTTTGTTTTCTTATTCATTTTCATTTATTTTATGAATTTTTACACCTAAAAAAAAAAAAAAAAAGGGTCACTTTTATTTCTATTACAAGGAATGTAAATATCCCTTGTAATAGAAACAAGCATGACAGGTCCTCTTAAATATGAGATCTGGGGTCAAAAAGACCTCAGATCTCATATTTAGACTAAAATGCAAAAAAAAAAAAAGTAATTTGAAAAAATGACAACAAGAAAATATGCCTTTAAAGCGGAGCTCCACCCTAAAGTAGAACTCCCGCTGATCGGAACCCTCCCCCCCTCCGGTGTCACATTTGACACCTTTCAGGGGGGAGGGGGTGCAGATACCTGTCTAAAGACCTCTCTATTTGCACCCACATCTGGCCACTCAGTCTGTGGGTAGACTGCGGGCAGGATGTCACCTCCCGTCCCCCCGTTGTGTTCTGGAAACACTCGGCTCCCAGATCACAGCGGGAGCCATTCGCAGCGCAACTCGTGCATGCACCGTAGGGAACCGGGCAGTGAAGCCGGAGCGCTTCACTTCCTGGTTCCCTCACCGAGGATGGCCGGGGGGCAGCATAGTGACGAGCGATCGCTTGTCCTCTGCTGCGGACGGCGCTGGACTTCAGGACAGGTAAGTGTGCTGATATTAAAAGTCAGCAGCTGCAGTATTTGTAGCTGCTGGCTTTTAATATTTTTTTTTCTGCGGACATCTGCTTTAAGAAGCATGGGCGGAAGTGACGTTTTGACGTTGCTTCCACCCTGCTATGCTATGGAGACGGGTGGGGGCCATCTCACACAGGACGCCATCGCCTCTGCCGCTTTCCCGACGGCTCTGGTAAGCGGCGGAGGGCACGGGAGAGCGGCAGGAGGGGGGCCCTTTCCCACCGCCAATAACGGTAATCTAAACGGTGAATTTGCCGCAGAGACCACCGTTATCGTTTAAAGGACTGCTCACAGGAAAGATGGATATCTCGGTTGTGGCAGCGGCTGCTGCCGTTACCGAGATATCCATCTTTAAAGTGATGACGTATATATACGTGAGCGGGTCCTTAAGTGGTTAATAAGCCCCATTATTATGTATGCATTATAAAGTAAATCTAAATGTATAAATAAAGGATGCCAACAATAAAAATAATAACAATAATACTAATACATGATAAAGTAGTGTAAAAAAGGCCTATAATACACTGCTTAGCGCCACTTGGATGAATACCTATACAAAACCTAGAGTAAAAGAAAAAAGATCTAAATCTTAGGTTAACTGCTAAATGAATAGCAGACAACCTAAACAAAAGCAGCTGTTTAAAAAGAAAAGCATATATAAAAACAAGTACTCTAATGCCTCGTACACACGGGCAAACATGTACGATGAAAACGGTCTGCCGGACCGTTTTCAGCGGACATGCCCGCCCGGAGATTTCTGTATGATGGCTGTACACACCATCATACAGAAATGAGAGACAATCCGCGTGGACAGACAGCGCGGTGACGTGTTCGCGCCGCGACGATGACGCAGCGACGTGCGCGACGCTGAAAGGTCAATGCTTCCACGCATGCGTCGAAGTCATTCGACGCATGCGAGGGATGGCGGCCGCTCGGACATGTACGGTAAGTCTGTACAGACGACCGAACATGTCCGACGGACAGGATTCCAGCGGGCATGTTTCTAAGCAAGTTTAGAAACATTTGCCCGCTCCAAAACGGTCTGGCGGGCAAATGTACGCTGGAATCCTGTCCGATCGGCCATACACATGACCGAACATGTCTGCTGAAACTGGTCCACGGACCAGTTTCAGCAGACATGTTCGGTCGTGTGTACGGGGCCTTACACTTATTGAAAAGGTAAGTCCATTCAACAAAAATAGCATTGTTGTGCTTTATTTTTGTTGAATGGACTTACCTTTTCAATAAGTGTTAGAGTACTTTTTATAAATACTAATACATGATAAAGATTTATGTGCAGTTAAAATAAACAACAACATAACAGTTTGCCTCTTTGCACAATGCATACACAGAGTAATACCTGCTGCGGCTGTTTATCATGATGATTTAAACATTTAAATTAAAGAATTGCAAAATAAAGACTAAATGGTTGGCAAACCAAATAGAAGATTTAGATGACTTGATCCAGAAAATACTTTACAAAGCAGTGGTGCAAAAAATAGTAAAGGGTCTGATTCATCACACCGTGCAAAGTTAATGGAGCTAGTTACTCATTAGCGTGACAGCTTCTAACTAGCACAAGACTGTGTGACAGAACAGCTGCTTGTCTCTAAAGGCACAAGTAGCTGCCGTGCTGTTTGCAGAAGAAGGCATGGTTGAGTTGGTGCTCACACTAGGAGACACATCCAGCCCTTGCCCTAGGCTAGAAAGCTGGAACTAACAGAGCTTTGCAGGGTAAAGATCGTATTTAGATTCAATGGACTTTGTGTCAATCTGTTTTCCAATGCATTAACTATTTGTCTCAAACAATCTCCAGCTAATCAAAATCAAGAAAATACTCATTATTAAAAACTGACAACCGTTTGAAAGACAATTACAGTACACAATCTAAAAATGTGCAGTAAGTCTCAATCTGAGCTAACGTAAATAGCAGTTCCCATAGTAATTTCCATTACAATTTATTTGAGCGTGGACGCACTGGAAAAGTGTAGGGGGGGGGGGGGGGCATTTTAATAATAAAATCATAAAATGAATTGCATTCACAACTAAAAAAGAAGAAGCAGAGTTTATCTGTATCTGGGAGAGTTCAATAGGAACTGTGGTTAGCTGAATGAAATCTAATGTCAACAGGTTGAAGGTACTGTATGGTAGGTAGGATGTTGAAAGTCTGCATCCTCATTCCAACTTTGTTTTTCAAAGTATGGGATTGTTGGAGAGAGGACATGAAGGCTAGCATATGGTAAGCAAAAGGGAAAGAAAAATATCCTTTATTGATAAAGCTAACAATATTAAATTGGAATTATAGGTAAAAAATAATTGGGATAGAGTGAAGAAGGATTAGAACGCCGAACAGCAATATAGGAGACATTTTTCAGTGGGGACACTAGTTCTGGTAACCCTGTTACAATAGGTGGCAAAAACAACTTGACAGGAGTATAACACTGCCTTACTCTACCAAAAATGAATAAAAAATTGCATTTGGTTCTACTTTAATATTATAGTAACAACATAAAATTTACGTCACAAAGTAGTCTGTTGTTCTGACATTATCATGTCAATTTTTGAGCATTGCAAGTAATACGTCAATCAGTTGCTTGATTGCACATTCTAAATTTGTGTTAAAAACTCTCAGTTCCAACCACATGTACATCACATTTCATTCAATGTGAGAGCATACAGTACATCATAAATCGAAACTACAATGTATTTGGAATAACCTTGAGCTCTTTCAAAGTTGTGAGGAGTTTTGTACTACATATGCCGTCAGATGTTAACAATGAGCCAACCACTGAAGCATAGACTTTGAGGTTTATAGTCTACTGATATGTATGTGCCTGTGCACTTTGGACCTTGCCAGTGCCACATTTATATCAGAAATAGGCTAGTAGCAGAAAAATCCACTTGCAAAGCATTTTCCTTCAAACCTATATAGTGCTGAAAAAAAAACATCTAGATTGTTCCATAAACTGCAAAATATGAAGCAGCATGGGGTGTAAGTGGCAGGGTAGTCAACCCAAAATCTACCTTTTTATAAGCTGATTTTGAATTAAAAAAGTGCTGTTATAGAGAATATTTAGAAATGTTAACTACCCTGAAAAACACACCTTTTGTATTTAATCTCTGCTTAAAAATGTCAATACGCTCCCTGGTAAGTGAGGGTACATAGGCACTCCTGTGCATACACCCTCTTCACTATATATCTGCAATGTATGATCTAAGACAGACAGCCAAGAGATATTTGTATTGGTGTATAATTAAATCACCTGCGCTCATCCAAACCTTACAACCTTACCCATCCCCCCAATATACCTCTTAGCTGCTGATAAGTGTACACCTCGTACATTCAGTATCAGCAAATAATTAAAGTACAAGGCTCGAAATAAACTACAAATTAAATCAATTCCCTAAAAATGCTCAAGATGTTACATTCTATGTGAATTAATTGCATAAAAATACACATGTACTATAGAGATTGTGTATGTACAGTATGTATTTAGTTAGTGGTTTATTTGGCACTGAACTATAATTATTTTCTAAAGAGATATTTGAAGCAAGGTACTGTTCTTCTTGCTGGAGGCTCTGACATGAGGAAGCAAAGCCCTGCTTCTACCAAAATGGCTAACTTCAGACAAACATGCAGTACAAGGCATAGTTTATTAGCAATGGGGGACAAAACAGCTACTGGGAGAACACAGACAAATACCGGTGATTAGTCGTTTGTCCTCTGCCAGCTTCCAGAGTTCAATTCCTCATTAAAGCCCATTTTTGAAAAATTCGAGTTATGTCTTGCAGTGGGGTTGCGCTAGCACTGCAGAGGATAACATCTGATTCTCTGCTCCCTGAGCAGATAGTGCCCCCCTCCTCCGGTGATGGACTGTCTCTTTGTGTCAGAAAGTTCAAAGCACTGGATTCTGCATTGTTCTTGGTAACACTAGGACCTTAGATCTCTGGAGTGTGGGGTAGAAGATGCTCCAGTGACCGGTCTAACAGCATTTAAGAACATAGGACCAGATAAATAGGTCTTCTGCTATATGTCCCCTAGACCTAAACAATCAAATAATCCTTGCAGTGTGGGTGCAGCTATTGACCCTGCATTGTTCTTGGTGATGCCAGGACCTTAGACCTCTGAAGCGTGGGGTAGAAGATGCTCTGGGTACTGGTATAACAGAATGGAAGAGCAAAGGACCAGGTAAATAGGTATTCTGCTGTATGTTCCCTAGACCTAAACACGCAATAAATCTATGTAGTGTGGGTGCAGCTATTGACCCTGCTTAGATATTGAATGATGTCAGGACCTTAGACCTCTGGAGCATGGGGTAGAACATTCTGTGGGCCAATCTAACAGCATGGAAGAGCAAAGGACCAGGTAAATAGGTCTTCTGTTATATATTCCCTAAACCTAAAAAAGCAATTAATCCTTGCAGTGTGGGTGTGGCAGTTTCCTGTTGCTGAGCTTTAAAGTAAAACCAAAAGTCAAAAGAGGTTATAACTCCCATAGCCAAAACAGGAAGTAGGAGGAAATCCCTCCAAAGTGAGGGAAGCCTTGGTTACCACCAGAACCAGCCCAGGTGAATAAACAATAAGAAGCAGCCTCAGCCTATATTTGTTTGGTGTGGTGGAGACAGGTAGGCTGAGGCCACTCCTTATCATTTATTCACCTGGGCTAGTCAGGAGCAGCAGCGATCCTTTCTTCTTGTTAAATTGCTAGACCTCTGGATTGGCATCAGGATAAGCCTGCCACCCTATGTCCTGGAACACAGGAATATGCTTTTACCTCCTATATACATACATATATACATATATATATATATATATATATATATATATATATATTATATATATATATAGAGAGAGAGAGAGATAGAGAGAGAGAGAGAGAGTACATTTCTAGTACTGTGGGCTGTGATTATGTGAGACAGAGTATATAGTTACAGGTATGGGACCATGAATGCATGTCTTACACTATGCATTACATATTCTGGAAATTTGCTGTGTTCCTATTTTATATATGTATATTTTACAGATCCTTGCACAGATATGTTATTCAAAGTCGTACATCTCTTGTTGTATGCCTATTTAAGTGCCCGTGCTGCTTAATGTACATGAATACGAGCTTGAGACAAATGAGCTAGAGAATAGGTGAAACACCCCGGGGTTGTTAAAAAGACAGATACGATCTTTAAGCTACTGGAACACCTTCAAATTAATCTTACAGATAATCTTAATCAAATGAGATTTATTGGATCAGAAAGAGCTGCAACACTGAACAGATGCCTGTTCTCCTTCCTGCATCTTTCATGAAGTATTTGTAAGGAAACAAATGAAACGCAGTGCTTATACTGGATGTTCTTTTATCTTATATTATATGATACTGCTTTTAAGGAATTACAATTACAATTATCCACAGCTCCAGCAGTGTTGTCTCATGCAGATCAATGCTGTCATCTTCTTGCTCCTTGTAATAATCATAACCAGTGTCCCGAGGTTGGTTGGTAACTGATCTGGCTGTGATAGTAATAGGACTAGTGCTTCCTGTTCTTTAAAAGAGAGAGCAACATTCCTCCTTGCAAGCTTTGACAGTATGCAAACAGTGGCTTAAAGAGTTACCATTTTTGTCAAAGGAAAATGCAGTTTTTACTTACCATATACCTCACTTCCACAGGATTCCTCTTCTCATTTTTTGATCAATAAAGTATTCTGAAGAGGAGAATGCCAACTGATGGGGGAGGGTAAAAGGTAAATAAAAATCACATTTAGCCACTTGCCGACTGCCAGAAGTATATTTACTGCTGGTGGCCATCTCCCCTAGGTACCACGTACGTCGCAGTGCACCCTGGGGCGAGCAGCAGTGCAATCTGCAACCAGATACAGTGGATTGTGGTGCTCGGTATTGGGCCACTGGGAGCAGTTTGGATACCAGGTGATCGCTGTGTGATCAAATGACATCTAGTAAATAATGGAATCCATTGATGACATCATTGTTTACTACTGTGTGTGATCTGTGTTTGGTCACCAGTGATCACATCGTACCTGGGCCAATCACAACATCATGTGATAGCTGTGGGCAAATTGCAGCATCACAATAGTAAACAATGACTTAGTAATGAAAGCCATTCATGACAGTTCAAATGATTGCTATGGTGACATTGAACTACTCTGATGAACTAAGAACTCACCATGCCTCTTACTAAATATCACAAACTGTCTAATTTCAAAATAGGGGTCATTTCAGTGGCGGCTGGTGAAGTTTTAGGATGGGGGGGCGCAAGACCCCGCCCCTCCACATGTGGTCCCTCCCACTTCTCATAAGCCACACCCCCTATAGAATACACCCACTTCGTCCCCTGTATTCCACTTGCTTCCACTCATAGTGTCAGGAGTATACAGCTCAGCATCACAGCACAGAGTATATAGCCCCAGCATCACACATCATGGTATACAGCGCAGCCTTACAGATCGGCGCAAACAAACTAAAAAATTACACTGTTAGTTATGAAGGACTCTAAATGGGCATGAGATTACCAGAGACTGCGGACATACTGCACAAGATTACCAGAGACTGCGCACATACTGCACAAGATTACCAGAGACTGCGGACATACTGAACAAAATTACCAGAGACTGCGGACATACTGCACAAGATTACCAGAGACGGCGGACATACTTCACAAGATTACCAGAGACGGCGGACATACTGCACGAGATTACCAGAGACTGCGGTCATACTGCACAAGATTATCAGAGACTGCGGACATACTGAACGAAATTACCAGAGACTGCGGACATACTGCACAAGATTACCAGAGACGGCGGACATACTGCACAAGATTACCAGAGACGGCGGACATACTGCACAAGATTACCAGAGATGGCGGACATACTGCATGAGATTACCAGAGACTGCGGTCATACTGCACAAGATTACCAGAGACTGCGGTCATACTGCACAAGATTACCAGAGACTGCAGACATACTGCATTACTTGTCCTGCATGATTTCCAATGAGAACCGTTCATATCTGTGCGACTTCAAGTCACAGCGACTCAAAGTAGTCCCTGCATTACTTTGGTCCCACTTTGATGCAACTTGAGGTCCATAGACCTCCAGAATACACAGGCATTGCTTTAAGTCATATCAAACTTTCAGACTGTGTTAGCCTGAAAGTCGCAAGATTCTGCCACAATTTTTTGCGGCGATTTTGCAGCGACTTGAAGCAATGCCTGTGAATTCTGGAGGTCTATGGACCTCAAGTCACATCAAAGTGGGTAAAGTAATGCAGGGACTACTTCGAAAGTCGCTGTGACTTGAAGTTGCACAGATATGAACGGTTCTCATCGGGTCCGACTTATCCTGCAACTTTACAGTCCCAAGTCGCAGGGCTCCTCTTTACATTATGGTACACCTTTACAATACAACCATAATATACAACACTGCCCCCTTTTACATGGCAACCCCCCTTTATATTGCAGTCCCACTGTTTACATTACAGCCCTCATTCTAAATTGCAGCTTTCTTTACATCACAACACCCCTTTACTTTGCAGCCCCCCTTTAAAATACATTATAGCACCTTCCTTTACATTAGTCCTGATTTGCATCACACTCCCTCCATATACATCACAGTAAAAGTCATCAGCCCGTGCACTGCCTGATCCCCACCCATCCACCTCAGAGCCTGTTATTGTAGTTAGACTGCTGGGACTTGTAGTTCTCCATCTTCTCCTGGGGCTCATGGAGAAGATGCAGATTGGAGAACTACAAGTCCCAGCAGGTTTTACATACAATAAGGCTCTGAGGTGGATGGGTGTGGATTGCATGCACCTATCAATCCCCGGGGGGGCAGGATCGGATAACAGTGTTATCTGATCCTGCCCCCCCCCTGGGGATTGATAGGTGCATGCAATCCACCACACCCATCCACCTCAGAGCCTTATTGTATGTAAAACCTGCTGGGACTTGTAGTTCTCCAATCTGCATCTTCTCCATGAGCCCCAGTAGAAGATGGTGAACTACAAGTCCCAGCAGTTTAACTACAATAACAGGTCAGAGTGATCGGTATAAGGCAGCCATCCAATTGAATGGTCAGTCCGATGAGATTTAGTGCTGTGGTAGCTGCTGATATAAACTTCAACCATCTCCAAAGTTCTATCAGTAAATTTTGCTGGTCAATGTGAGCCAGACAGGCAAACAGCTGAGCTATAAACACGCCTGCAAACAGCTATAAAACATTGAGAAATACACAAAGTAACAAATGTGACAATATCATCCCACAACAGAAGTATCTGGATCAAATGTCTGTAAATCTAAACCCACCGAAATCTCCCTCAGGCTTTCTCTCTTTCTCCATCTGCTTACCTAGCCACTCAGCTCCGCTCCGCTCAGGCTGTGTAAAGTTGTGAGCTGCCGCATGACGTCACTTCCGTTTTTCGTCTGTAAGACGAATGGCCGGAAGTAAGGCGCCCATAATAGCACTGGCACGGGAAGCTTATCAGCGCTTTCAAATGCGCTCAATAGGCGGGATAACAGCCCACAAATGAAGCGCCATGTATGCAATCTAAAGATTGCATTGACGTGGCGCTTCATAGGGCAATAGTGGCCGGCGCTCAATATAATTTTAAGTAAAGGATTTTTTTTTCTTAAGTTTCTTAAAGGGGCCACTGAAAAAAAATACATATATATTTTTTTTTTTGTGCCTACAGGAGGGGGGGCGGCGCCCGGGCGCCCCCTATGGGCGGGCCGCCACTGGGTCATTTGGGAGATGTTTGTACTGTCTTGGCTTTTTAGGACCTAAAGAAATGAGATAGGCAGTAAGGATTGATCAATTTGCAAATACTCTATCAAAAGTATTGGGGCACCTCAATCAGGTTGAAGTCAAGCTCTTCCACCCCAAACTTGCTCATCTATATCTTTAAGGACTTTGCTTTGTGCACTGTTCCAAATAATTTGGTGGAGAGAAAATTATGGTGTGGGTTTGTTGGTCTTGGCCCCTTAGATCCAGTGAAGGGATCTGTTAGGGCGTCAGCATACCAAGTCATATTGGACAATTTCATGCTCCCAACAGATTGTGGATGGCCTCTTCCTGTTTCAACATGAATGCTCACCAGTGCACAAACAAGGTCCATAAAAGACATGGATGAGCGAGTTTGGGGTGGAGGAACTTGATTAGCCTCCACCCGACAGAACAACCCTTTGGGATGAATTAGAGCGGAGACTGCAAGATAGGCCTTCCCGTCCACATCAGTGCCTGACCTTACAAATGCACTTCAGGAAGAATGGTCAAACATTCCCATTGCCACACTCCTTAACCTTGTTGACAGACTTCCCAGAAGAGTTGAAGCTGTTATAGCTACAAAGGGTGGGCCAACTCAACATTGAACCCTACTGACTAAGACGGTGATGCCATTAAAGTTCATGGCCCAGATTCTCAAAGGAGATACAACGGCGTATCTCCAGATACGCCGTCGTATCTCTGAGTCTGAGCCGTCGTATCTATGCGCCTGATTCTTAGAATCAGTTACGCATAGATTTGTATTAGATCCGACCGGCGTAAGTCTCTTACGCCGTCGGATCTTAACTGCATATTTACGCTGGCCGCTAGGGGCGTGTACGCTGATTTACGCCTAGAAATATGTAAATCAGCTAGATACGCAAATTCATGAACGTACGCCCGGCCGACGCAGTACATATACGCCGTTTACGTTAGACTTTTCCCGGCGTAAAGTTACCCCTGCTATATGGTGGCGTACATGCGGCGTACCAATGTTAAGTATCGACGTCGTTCCCGCGTCGAATTTTGAAAATTTTACGTTGTTTGCGTAAGTCGTTCGCGAATAGGGCTGGGCGTCATTTACGTTCACGTCAAAACCAATATGTCCTTGCGGCGTATTTGGAGCAATGCACACTGGGATATGTCCATGGACGGCGCATGCGGCGTTCGTTAAAAACGTCAATCACGTCAGGTCACATAACATTTACATAAAACACGCCCCCCTGTTCCACATTTGAATTAGGCGGGCTTACGCCGGCCTATTTACGCTACGCCGCCGCAACTTACGGAGCAAGTGCTTTGAGAATACTGCACTTGCCCGTCTAAGTTGCGGAGGCGTAACGTAAATAGGATACGTTACGCCCGCACAAAGATACGCCGATCTACGTGAATCTGGGCCCAAGTGCGTGGAAAGACAGGTGTCCCAATACTTTTGGTAATATGGTGTATATATACCATGTAGATTCTATAACTTTCACACAGTCTAAATCAGGGGTCTTCAAACTATGGCCCTCCAGTTGTTCAGAAACTACAATTCCCAGCATGCCTAGTCATGTCTGTGAATGTCAGAGTTTTACAATGCCTCATGGGAAGTGTAGTTCCGCAACAGCTGGAGGGCCGTAGTTTGAGGATCCCTGGTCTAAATAATATACACTGATTTGGGTTAATTTTACCAAAGAGATGCAGTAAACTACATTTTGGCCTAAATTTATGAAGAAAGATTATTTGATTGCAATATTTTTAAACAGGAATTAGGAGAAACTAGTTTTATTTTTTTTAAATGATCTGTAATTTTTCATTTATATAGCAAACAATAAAAAAAAAACCTGTGGTGATTAAATATGACCAAAAGAAAGCTCTATTTGTGTGAAAAAAAAATATATAATTTTTTTTGGATGCAGTGTTGCATTGCCAAGCAATTGCCAGTTAACCTCCTGGGCGGTGTTCCCGAGTCTGACTCGGGGTGAGATTTTTGGGCTAGGATCGGTAACCCCGAGTCAGACTCGGGCTCGCCTCGCTGGATGTACAGGGAGTTTTACTTACCTTGTCCCTGGATCCAGCGATGCCACCGCGCTGTGTGAGCGAGCAGGACCTCGCTCGATTCACACAGTGCCTCCGTGTGACGCTGATCTCCGTTCCCTGCGACGTTACGACGCACGGGGACGGAGAACGGCGCCAAATTCAAAAAAGTAAACAAACACTATACATACAGTATACTGTAATCTTATAGATTACAGTACTGTATGTAAAAAAAACACACCCCCCTTGTCCCTAGTGGTCTGTCCTGTGTCATGCATGTCATTTTATATAATAAAAACGTTTCTTTCTCCCTGCAAACTGTAGATTGTCCATAGCAACCAAAAGTGTCCCTTTATGTCAAAAATAGTTTTAGATCAGCTAAAAAACAGCGATAATAAATTATAATCACTTGCAGAATTGTGCGATAGCAATTTGTGGGGAAATTCGTCATAAAAAAATAAAAATAATGACAGCAACAATTCTGCAACTGAGCAAATTTCAGTGATTTTGATTTGATTACATTATATTATTATTTGTTATAATTATTTATAATTATTTATTATATTATAATTTATAATTTTGTTTTAAAAAAAATGTCATACCCGGGATGCCTATTAGAAGCTTGTTTGGTCAGATTTAAGTGAGTTATTTCTAAAAATGACAGACCTACAATATAAAACGCCAAATTTCCTTGCAAATAATGGTACCGCTTTCAGCATGTTTTTTCTGAAAGAATCATACCGCCAGGGAGGTTAAAGTAGCACAGTGCTGAATAGCAAAAAATACCCTGGTCATGAAGGGGATAAAACCTTCCAGAGGTCAAGTAGTTAAAGCTAAACTTCAGTTATTGCTTTTTTGCATAATTACTGTAAATCTATGTAGAAGCTACTACTAAGGTAATCACCATTTTTTCCCCCGATCGCTGCAGATTGGCATAGCACGCCTGGGGTTTTTCGCCTTCCTCTGGACCAATCAGGGAGAGAAGACTCAACGAGTGACGGCTCACTTGGACAGTCTTCCACCCATCACGTCCGGCGTCTCGCGGCTCTTCACGCATCCGCGCCAGACCAGGCCTCATTTGCGGCCGCCGCAATTAGGAAAGACTGACGACAATGTGACTGGCGACAATGGCTAATCTGCGATACTCTGCGGACTCTATTCGGGGTCTGAGACAATTCGCAACAGCATTACCAGCCGTCACCAAAAAGGCCTTAAAAATAGAGCAACTTTTGAGATTCGATCGACGATCGACCATCAAAAATTTTAACTATTTAACCCAGCTCAAGCACATATCATGTGCTTTGATCAACACAAGATCGGCAGTAAAACACCGATTAGAAATCCACGATTTCTTACTACAAAACGATCTAGACTGCCTCTTTATTACAGAAAGCTGGCTCTCAGACGACTGCAACACCATTCTCGGAGAATTGGTGCCAGTAAACTATCGCATTATAACGGAAAATAGAATAGGGCAAAGAGGAGGAGGCCTGGCGGTGATCCACAAGAATCACATTACAATCACTAAGCCAGCCCTTCAAAACCCTCTTCCATTCATGGAAACCCTTACTCTTCAACTTCAAACTTCACCCCAGGAGACTGTTCACATTCTCCTCTGCTATAGGCCACCTGGGCCAAAATCGCAGTTTTTGCCATCATTAACGGAGTTTATATCCACTTATACCCTTAACAGCAAACACCTTTTGCTGCTCGGGGACTTTAATCTGTGGGCCAACTCCGCACAGGATCCCATTGCGGACGCCTGCATCGATCACCTGGAGG
This sequence comes from Rana temporaria, assembly GCF_905171775.1. Classification (NCBI taxonomy): domain Eukaryota; kingdom Metazoa; phylum Chordata; class Amphibia; order Anura; family Ranidae; genus Rana; species Rana temporaria. Next base: position 213,183,732 of record NC_053492.1, read on the forward strand.
GATTAGGGCTACAGCAACTTATATGCGGGCCAACACATGCTTCAGGTCACACACTCGACCTAATTTTCAGACAAAATCTGAAAATAAGCATTTTAGAAAATGAACCATTGCCATGGACAGACCACCATGCAATTAATTTCATAATCTCCAAAATTCCCCCAGTGATAAAAGCACCCAAGCCGGTGACAATACACTGGGCTAGATCTCAGAAGAAGCTCCATTCGGAACTCTTCAAATTTACCTTGGGAAACAGAATCAAAACAATCCATCCACATCAAACAGCCGCAGATACACTGGATGCCATAAACGCAGCCCTGCTACAGTCAGCCGATTTAGTAGCACCGAAACGCAAAGCCTGCATCCGAAAAAGAAAGTCCGGCTGGTTCAACAACCAGCTGTCGCTTCTGAAGCAAGAGCGCAGAAGGGCGGAAGCCGCCTGGAAAAGAAGCCCTGCAGAGGATAACCTCATCATCTACAAGGCAATAACAACACGATATCATAAAGAAATCTTCAAAGCCAAGAAACATCATTTTTCTATGGCGATTAACAGCGCCCTAAACCGCCCCCGCGAACTCTTCAAGATGGTCACCCAGACCATGAATCCAGGATGTCTTGAAGTCCCCAACTCAGACACCCAAGAGTTCTGTAATGAACTATCGGATTTCTTCATCAACAAAATTGAAAGAATCCGGGAAAGCATCATGCAAAACAATACCCCCCTCAACCCCACCTTCAATCAACCACAAAACACCCACAAAAACACTCTACAATCAACAAAGTTCACTCTGGAACCGATCTCCATCGATACCACAAAAAATATCATTGGTGCTTTGCGAAACAGCACATCGCCCAATGATATCATCCCCACCAAACTGCTGAAGGAATGTGCCGACATCCTGGCACCACCCATCACACAGCTTATAAACCAGTCATTTAAGGAAGGCACAGTGCCATCCCTGTTGAAAGAGGGCACAATCCAGCCCATCTTGAAAAAACCTAACCTGGATCCCAAGGACCCAACTCACCGCCGTCCCATAACAGGCCTAAATGTTCTCTCCAAGATAATGGAGAAAGTAGTGGTACAACAGCTGCAACAGCATCTAGATACCCACAATCTACTGGATCCATTACAATCAGGCTTCCATCCCGGACACGGGACAGAAACGGCCTTACTCAAAATATGGGACGATGCCCTCGAGGCCGCAGACGAAGGAGAATCTTGTCTCCTGGTTCTGCTGGACCTAAGCGCAGCCTTTGACACGGTAGACCACAAACTGTTACTGATGTGACTGGCTGAGGTAGCCAGAGTCGAGGAAGGTGATTTACCATGGTTTTCTTCCTTTCTTGAAAACCGATCACAAACAGTTAAATTGGGTTCTTTCACGTCGGAAAAGCGCACGGTGTCATGTGGAGTCCCCCAAGGATCCCCCCTGTCACCGGTGCTTTTCAACATCTATCTTCGCCCTCTCTTTGATATTATCAGTAGCCAAGAACTACTCTATCACTCTTATGCAGACGATACGCAACTGTATTTTCGCATCTGCAACAAAAAGGATCATCATCCCAGTTTAGAGAAATGTCTCTCTTTGATAGAAAACTGGATGACTAAGGCCCCGTACTCACGACCAAACATGTCTGCTGAAACTGGTCGGCAGACCAATTTCAGCAGACATGTTCCCTCGTGTGTACAGCCGCGAGGACAGGATTCCAGCAAACAATTGTCTGACAGACCGTTTCTGAGCAGACAACTGTTTCCCGGACTTGCTTTAAAACAGTCCGCTGAAAAAACCTGTCCGCCCGGACATGTACGGTCGTCTGTACAGACCTACCGTACATGTCCTGCCGCCCGCCATCCCTCGCATGCGTCGAATGACTTCGACGCATGCGTGGAAGCATTTTCAAGGCAGGCCGCCCACGCCGGCGCGTCATTGTCGCGGCGACACCGCGTCATCGACGCGTCGACACCGCGGACACGCCCCGCGTATTGTTTACGCGCGGTCTACTGTTCGATGGTGTGTATAGCCATCGAACAGAAGTCCCCGGGCAGTCCCCGGCCAGACATGTCCGATGGAAACGGTCTGCAGACCGTTTTCATCGGACATGTCCTGCCGTGAGTACTCGGCCTCAGAGTTATCTTAAACTCAACAGTTCAAAAACAGAACTCCTTATGTTTCACGCCAGCCGAAAGAGTCAACTGGCAACAACCTGGACACCGCCGCCCATTCTGGGCCAAATCATCACCCCTAGCTCCAAAGTCAAAAGTCTCGGGGTCATCTTCGACACCTTCATGACAATGGACGCACAAATAGGGTCAGTAGTCAGCAGAGCGCACCATCTGTTGCGCCTACTACGCAGACTTATTCCATTTATCCCCAAAGAAGACGTAGCAGTCGTGGTGGGAACAATCGTGAATTCCAGACTGGACTATGCTAATGCCCTGTACCTCGGACTCCCAAAGTACCAAATCTCCCGTCTGCAAGTCGTTCAGAATACGGCCGCCAGACTGGTGACTGGGAAAAAAAAATGGGAATCAATCTCACCTTCGTTGAGAACCCTTCACTGGCTGCCAGTAAAAGACAGAATTGCATTTAAAGCACTCTGCCTGACACATAAGTGCATCCATGGGAAGGCTCCGCAATATCTTTGCGACAAGATAGAACCTCACAATTCGAATCGCGTTCTGCGATCCACCGACCAAAATCTGGTCAGGGTACCAAAAACCAAATACTAGTCCAAAGGAGAAAGAAGGTTTGCTTTTCAGGGTCCTAGACTATGGAACGCTTTACCAACCAGCATTCGGTTGGAGGAAAACCACCTGACTTTCAGAAGACAGATCAAAACTCTGCTCTTTTGATGTCATGAGACACGAACAACTAGCGCCCAGAAGCGATTCAGTTCGCATGCGCCGCGCTTTATAAGTTTTTCATTCATTCATTCATTCACCACTGTCTTCCAGTTACCATGCTGAGATGCTGCCCTTGTGCCATAGTGAACAGAGTCACTCAATTAGCATGAGCACCATTTACCGAATGGCTCGCATATTTCTCAAGGAATGCAAAGGGTCCTCTTATTGGACAAGGTAGAGACTGTAACATCATTGCCTTGCCTCTCCATTGCGTCCAAAAAATATATATATATATTTTGTGACATTATAGTAACATGCACAACAGCACATTTCACTTTTCAATAAATTCTTTATTGCAGGGTTTCTGGAAAGGATACAAATGCCTTTCACAATAGACAATGGTCACTATAAAATAGACGTCAAGTAAATAAGCTGGTATACATGTTTATACAAGGACACGGTGAACTACATCTGACACATAACATCTGTAGTAGAAAAATCAATAAAGACTTTCTGTCAATCAAACTATTGTGTATGTCTTTTACTTTGCTGTATATGTTTTCTGTCGCCCCAAGGGCAACTTTCAAATTTAAACATTCAAGAACATTTAAGGACATAATAATAAAAAAAGGTTTAAAGCACCATCTATTTTTTCAGAAACACCGTTTCCCTATCTATGCAGAGTAACAGCATCTCTGCAAAAGGCGTCCCCCAAGTCGATGCTTAACTGTGCTCCCTTGCAGCTCCTTGCTCCTTTGCAGCTGGCACTGAGAATTTGTTTGTGACCCAGGGGAGTGACAGGGGCAGTCATTAAGCCAGTGACAAGGGCTGGAATGTGGTGATTTGAAAAAAAAAAAAAAGAATACATTGAAGAAGTGTATGGACAATTAAACAATAAATCCTGCTATGAAAGATGTGCTGAAAATCCCATTCACACCCTTGTCGCTGAAATTAATTACAAGATAGAGAGGGCATTTACAATGGGGTTGATAAAGAAAAAAGAATGGGACTATCTGCAAGTAGAATTGTATAACAGCCCTACATTTTACCAAAAGTGCACAAAAATGCATGAAGAGCACCAGGGAGACCCAAAGTCTCTGGAGTGGGTGGACCTACTGAGCATTTGGAACAATATGTTAATAGAAAGATTAAGCATTTGAGTGCACAGGTGCTGTGAGTGCACAAGTGCTGTGAGTTCACGTGTGCTGTGAGTACACAGGTGGTGTGAGTTCACGTGTGCTGTGAGTACACGAGTGCTGTGAGTGTGCAAATGCTGTGAGTACACGAATGCTGTGAGTGCACGTGTGCTGCGAGTACCTGTTTATTGTATTGTTGAGTACCTGTGTATTGTTGGGTATTAGTGTCAGGAAGCTAGTTGTTAGTTAATTTTGACAGGGTATAATCCCCAATCCCCATTAAAATAGTGTGAATGTCCGGCGGGTGTGGAGCTGTGACTCGGTGTACATCTTGCATCATATATGCATTCCTTGATCATATGGTTGAGGGCGAATACTGCTGTGCAAAATGTAAGCACATTGTTTCCCTGGAAGCCCAGGTTCTGAATCTAGGGAAGCAACTGTCAACACTGAGAAGTACCTCCATAATAAAGGAGAGTTGGGAATGTACCAGGCAGGTGCCCGCAGGGGCCAGCACAGAGGCGGGTGGAGATAAAGAGGAGCAGGCACCAGAGCAGAGTAGATGGGTTACAGTCAGGAAGGGTGGAGGGGAAAGTGCCATGGAAGTCGCTCCTGGGCTGGAACATCCCAACAAGTATGCCCGATTTCGCGACATTGGTGAAACCAGTCAGGGACCAGCATTGCTGGTGCAGAATGACGGTGAGGATGGAAGTAAAGCCAAGGGAAAAGAAAGACAGATTTTGGTGGTAGGTGTCAGGGCTGGGCTCAGCCCTTCCTTCCTTCTCTAATCTTTTCACAGTGACTCACCTGGTGATGATATCCTGCTCATCAGTCCTGCTGGCTACTTAAGCTGCTCAGTTGAGATCTTCTGGCCCTTCGCCTTTGTCAACATATCAAGAAACTCTCTGCTGTGTTCCTGTTTAAAGACTTGCTTGGCTTTACGTCCCTTCTGGTTCCTGATCCTGTCTGCTGTGCCACTACACTGATCCCCAGTTTCCTGATTTCCTGGCTTGTTCTGAATTACGCTGATCTCCGGCTCCCTGATGTCCTGGCTTGTTGTGACTACCCAAATTGGTTAATGAATTCTGGCTATTGTTACCTATTTACTATTATATTAAAAGTGTGATTTTTTTACTGCACTTCTGTCTCAGTCTTTTATGGTTCCTGACAATAGGGGATTCAATTCTTAGAAGAATAGAGAGGGCAATCTGTCACAAAGACCCGAAGCACCGAACTGTATGTTGTCTGCCGGGCGCTTGGGTTCTGGTGGACAGATTACTGGGAGGGGCTGGGGAAGACCCGGCTGTCATGGTGCACGTTGGCACCAATGACAAAGTTAGAGGAAAATGGAGTGTCCTAAAAAACGATTTTAGGGACTTAGGAGCTAAATTGAGGAAAGGGACCTCCAAGGTAGTATTCTCAAAAATACTACCAGTACCTCAAGCCACACGAGAAAAGCAGAAGGAGATTAGGAAAGTAAACCAGTGGCTAAGGAGCTGGTGTAGAAAGGAGGGGTTTGGGTTCCTGGAGAACTGGGCTGACTTCTCAGTCGGTTACAAGCTTTTTAGCAGGGATGGACTGCACCTAAATGGGGAAGGTGTAGATCGGCTAGGAGTAAATATGGCCGATAATTTAGAGGGGCTTTAAACTAGACGACGAGGGGGAGGGTCCAAAGGTAGAGATAGTCAACACGGAACTAATTCCAGAGGGTAGTATTGGGGGCATTAGTGGTAGGTTGACTAAAGCACCTAAACCCGAGGTAAGTAAAGTAAAAAGTCCTATTTGCAACCTCAGAACAATTAATAAGGAGATAGTATGCGTCCAGTCTAAACTATGTGGCATGTTCACCAATACCAGGAGTCTGGCGGACAAGACGGGAGAACTCGAGCTACTGTTGTAAAGGAGGATTTAGATTTTCTAGGAAGTTCAGAGACTTGTTTCAACAGCTCTTACGATTGGCTGGCAACCATTCAAGGGCATTCCCTATATTGCAGGGATAGAGAGGGTAAAAAAGGCAGAGGGGTATGTCTGTATATCAAAAATGATGTACAAGTAAATGTAAGAGACAACATCACTAATGGAGAAAGGGAGGAGGTAAATGGGTAGAAGGAGATGGAAAAGGAAACTAAGGGGAAAGTAATGCTGGGCATATTCTATAGGCCCCCTAACCAGTGGGAGGAGTGGGAGGCGGACCTCTTATCACAATTTGGATTAGCAGCAAGGATGGGAAGTGTCATTATAAAGGGGATTTTAATTATCCAGACATAGACTGGGCAGAAGGAACCATGCATTCATCTAAAACTCACCATTTCCTAAATGTCTTGCAGGACAATTTCATTAGTCAGATGGTAAATGCACCATTAAGAAAAAAAATCATTGCTAGACCTACTGATTACCAACAATACAGACCTGATCACAAATGTGGAAATATGGGGCAATTTAGGAAACAGCGATCACAGGTCAATTTGTTTCAGTATAAATCACACAAATAGAAAACATAAGGGGAATACAAAGACACTGAATTTCAAAAGAGCCAACTTCCCTAAACTACGATCCTTGCTAGAAGATACTAAATGGGATAAAATCTTTGGAACACAGATGTGTACGCTTTAATAGCATATTAAATAAGGGTATTAGCCAGTGCATCTCAATATGAAACAAATTTAAAAGACCTAATAAAAGTCCTGGGTGGCTTAACTCCAGCATATAAAAGCAAAGGAGAAGGCCTTCAAATAATACAAGGCTGAGGTATCATCATCAGCATTCCAACTTCACAAAGAATGCAACAAGAAATGTAAGGGCGCAATCAGGGTGGCTAAGATAGAACATGAAAAGGCACATAGCGGATGAGAGTAAAAAAAATCCCAAGAAATTCTTTAAGTATATAAATAGTAAGAAAGGGATCATAGATCATATTGGCCCCATAAAGAATGATGAAGGGAATCTGGTTACTATAACTGGAGAGATGGCAAAGGTATTGAATTTATTCTTCTCCTTAGACTTCAAAAGAGAATCGGGGGGAATCAGTAACCAAAACTGCAATGTTTATCCTCATGACGCGTCACAGGAAACACCCTCATGGCTAACAGAGGATAGAATTAGAAATAGACTTGAAAAACTTTAATAATAATAACATTAATATGTCACAGAGACCAGATGGCTTTCACCCAAGGGTACTTAAAGGAACTCAAGTAATTTCCAGGCCATTGTTCCTAATTTTTATGAACAATCTACTGACTGGAATGGTACCAGCAGATTGGAGAAAAGGGACTATATACAAGAGCCGTAATCAGCATGGATTCATGAAGAATCGTTCTTGCCAAACCAACCTATAAACCTTCTATGAGGAGGTGAGCTGCCATCTAAATAAAGGATACAGTTCACTATAAATGTTTACTATACAAAATAAGGTCTGTTGGTATGGACCATAGGGTGAGTACATGTATTGAAAACTGGCTACAGGGGCGAGTTCAGAGGGTAGTGATAAACGGGGAGTACTCAGATTGGGCCAGTGTGAAAAATGGGGTCTCCCAGGGTTCTGTCCTGGGACCAATCCTATTTAATTTATTCATAAATGACCTGGAGTATGGGACAAACAGCTCAATCTCAGTATTTGCGGACAATACTAAGCTAAGCAGGGCAATCATTTCTCTGCATGATGTGGAAACCTGCAAGAAGATTTTAACAAATTAATGTGGTGGTCAACTACATGGGAAATTAATTTTAATGTAGAAAAATGTAAAATAATGCATTTGGGAGGCAAAAATATGAGCACAATCTACTCACTAGGGGGAGAACCTCTGGGGGAATCTAGGATGGAAAAGCACCTGGGGGTCCTAGTGGATGATAGGCTCGGCAGTGTCATGCAATGCCAAGCTGCTGTAAGTAAAGCAAACAGAATATTAGCATGCAATAAAAAGGGGATTAACTCTAGAGATAAAATGATAATTCTTCCACTCTACAAGACTCTGGTCTGGCTGCACCTGGAGTATGCCATCCAGGTCTGGGCACCGTGCTCAGGAAGGATGTGCTGGAACTGGAGAGAGTCCAGAGAAGGGCAACAAAGCTAATAAAGGGACTAGATGACCTTGGTTATGAGGATAGGTTATGAGCACTGAATATATTCTCTCTGGAGAAGAGATGCTTGAGAGGGGATATGATTGCAATATACAATGTTCAGGAGTGCAGGATTCAGGAGTTCAGGAGTGCAGGGTTCAGGTGTGCAGGGTTCAGGAGTTTGCTGCATACGGAGTGCAGGGTACAGAAGTTTGCTGCATACAGAGTGCAGGGTACAGGAGTATACTATGCACTGTGTGCAACATCTGACCTCTGCACCCTCCACTCTCCTTCCATCCTCCCACCTCTGCCCCCACAGCCCTCAAACCCACCCCCATCTGTGCTCTTTCCTACCTGGCCCAGCTCTGGTATCTTGCTGTGTATGAGGAATGGATCTCTGTGTTCAGCACCCCAACACTGCAGCAAGTCCTCAAATAGCCTGCTCTTAGGCTGCAACCCGCTGGATAAAAAAAAACATAGCAGTCAGAGCTGTCAGGAACCTCCAACACTGACAGGCCAACCGTGCATGCGCTCAACTCGGAAACAGCTGCGCTGCTAGAGGTACAGAGGAGGAGAACGAGCGCGAGATGTTCCCTTGGAGATCAGCTGGCCGCGCATGCGCTCACACAAAGCCGTGACTGAGGATGTTTACTCTTGTTACCTGGGAAACAAAAGAGGTGGCGACCGCCGGCCATTGCGCGGGCCACATGACAAGGCCACCTGTGGCGTAGAGGGTTCTTTACTGTGAGAGCGGTGAGGTTGTGGAATTCTCTTCCACAGGCAGTGGTTTCAGCAGGGATATACAATGTAATACTAACATAAAAGGACACACACAGGTTGGACTTGTGTCTTTTTTCAACCTCACCTACTATGTAAGCATATGGTAGAAGAACTGCTGTCATTTGTCCTTGATCTCTTAAGAATACTGATGGACTTGCCAAAGAATTGTGTCATGGCGGGGGTGGACGTGGACTTCTTACACACATCCATATCACCCCAGATGGGGATGCAGGCTGTAGCAGAATGGCTGGATTTGAGACACCCCTTGTCTGGCACACATAATGTGTTTTTGGTAGAGTTGCTAGAGTTTGTATTGAAGAACAACTTTTTAATTTTTGATAAAATGTTTTATCGCCAGACAAGGGGTGTTGCGAAAAATACATTGTGTATAACAACCCGAGATATCAGAAACATTTTGTGATGCAAGTCCTCTAAATGGATGATGTGCTGGTGGCGTGGAGAGGCTTAGTGGATGAGTTTCACCTGTTTATAGGTAAGTTAAACAGCAATGAAAGGAATATATTCCTCATATATAAAGTGGACCAACAAGAAATAAAATTTCTAGATTAACCACTGCCGGACTGCCGCTCGCCGATATACGTCGGCACTTTGAAGAAGGATATCTTTGTTATGGCAGCAGCTAGCTGCCATAACCCCCGGTATCCTCTTCTTCAGCGGGCAGTCCCTTTTCCAATAATAGTGGTCTCTGAGGCGGAGGCTTTTTACCACGTGATCAGCCGTGTCTAATCACGGCTGATCACAATGTAAACAGAAAAAGCCGGACAGACGCGAGTATAAGAGAGCCAATCGACTGCTCTCCTGACAGGGGGAGTCTGTGCTGATAGTTTATCAGCGCAGCCCCCCCTCGGATGCCGGCCTAGGACCACCAGTATGCTTCCAAGGACCACCAGGGACGGGCATCCACACTGAACCACCAGGTATGCCTCCTAGACCACCAGGGAAATGCCAATCTGTGCCAAGGCACCTAACAATCAATGCCCAGGCAGCTGCCAACCAGTGCCCACCCAAAAATTCCTACTAATGCCAGTGCCACCAGGGATGCATATCAGTGCTGCATATCAGTGCCCAACAGTGCCATGTATTAATGCTCATCAGTGCCCCATCAGTCCCGCCTATCAGTGCCACCCACAAGTACCCATCATTGCAGCCTTTCAGTGCCACCCATGAGTGCCCATCAGTGCTGCCTATCAATGCCCATCATTGCCGCATATCAGTTTCCATCATCAGTGCCCGTCAGTGCCACCTCATCGGTGCCACCTTATCAGTACCCATCAGTGAAAGAGAAAACATACTTATTTACAACATTTTATAACAGAAGAAAATAAAAACTTAAATTTTTTTCAAAATTTTCGGTCTTTTTTTTATTTGTATAGCAAAAAATAAAAACCGCAGAGGTGATCAAATACCACCAAAAGAAAGCTCTGTTTGTGGGAACAAAATTATAACAATTCTGTCTGGGTACAGTGTAGCATGACAGCGCAATTGTCATTAAAACAGCGACAGCGCAGAAAGATGAAAATTGGCTTGGGTAGGAAGGGCGTGTAAGTGCATGGTATTGAAGTGGTTAAAGGGGCATTTTTTATTTATTTTTTCAAATGAGAAATTTTTTTATTTAATTTTTTATTGCATTTTAGTCTAAATATGAGATATGAGGTCTTTTTGACCCCAGATCTTATATTTAAGAGGTCTTGTCATGCTTTTTTTCTATTACAAGGAATGTTTACATTCCTTGTAATAGGAATAAAAGTGACACAATTTTTTTTAAAAGAACAGTGTAAAAATAAAAGGTAAAATAAATAAGAAAAAAAAAATGTAAAACGTGCCCTGTCCCGCCGAGCTCGCGTGCAAAAGTGAACGCTTTCATGAGCAGCACCCGCATATGAAAATGGTGTTCAAACCACACATGTGAGGTATCGCCGCGAACAGTAGAGTGAGAGCAATGAGAATCATCGGCACGTCTTTTGGAGGGGAGTGGCCGGATGCAGGAGTGTGTGAGTGTGGCAGTGTGAGCGCGTGAGGACATCCACCTCCCCGCTCTCTCCCCCACCATGCAATTAACACCGTGATCATCGAATCCTCCATGCCCGACTTCTAGTTCCAAGACAGTGCCAAAATAGCACAGTACCTCTCCCGGTGTCCGTGCACGTATCTGCTTTCGCTGTGTCTGCGCTGCGAGCTTCACTCATCGCCCTCCCCGCTGCCTGACGTCTGGCGCCGACGTTGTTCACGTGGTCCTCGGCGGCCCTCAGCGCTTAATTCGATTGGCTGGCTGGCTGGCTGTGGTTGCAGGAGAGCTGCGGGGAAATTGGAGCCTCGCCGGCCCCCGTGTGTCAAGTGCGGGCGCCTGCCGCGAGTGTATGACTGTCCATCAGGGACCCTGGATCCGGGAGTTGTGCCGCATTGAGTGCGGGCGTGGAGGAAACAGGGACCGGAAACGGAGCACCTGACAGCCTGACAGCCGTGATCCTGGTGAGGTCTGCATACATGGGAGTGAGTTTTTCCCAATTTTTTTTTTCTTATTTCAGCACAGCACCAGCACGCTGGTTCATACTCCCAGGTATATAGGTCCACATTAAACGGACAAGATAATACTTGCTTATCTTCATCTTTTTCATTACATTGCAATATTGCAACAATGTACTTAGGACATGACCTGATACATCTGCTCTAGAATTGCCTGAATTATATTAATTTGCTGACTTTAATCAACTATCCTACTATACTTTGCTGGGGTGTTCTTTATTTTGCTGGAATTTGATTTACCCCACAGGACTTTGCGGACTTTGCTTTGCTTGGCTGGGCTTTACTCAGTTTTTTTTTGCTTCTCTGAATCAGCTGTTGCTATATTGTCTCTTGTCTTGGCGATTGGTTAGCTGAGACAGGGATAGTAATAGTATACTTGGGTCGTATGTGTAACTGCGCTACATCATACATAAAATTAACGAATTAAAAGGGGGAAAGGAAAAAAAGGAAAAAAAAAAGGTAATTGTCCGTATGTTTACCATGTCCAAAAGTACATCTAGTGCAGACGGGGCCCCTGTCACAAGATCCACCAAGGACAAAGATAAGGATAAAGAGAGAGGCAGCCAAGCAGCGGCGGCTAAACTGGACCGTTTTTTTCATCCCCCAAAATCCAATACTCACTCCCCAGGTAAGGGGGGGACGGCACCGGCCGCAGCGCACCCTAAGGGGGCGCCAGTTCCAACGGCTGATAGGCGCAGTTTGGGGTCAGGATCAACAGTGCCCTCTAAGACATCTAATGCAGCTAATCCATCCGGCCCTAAAACTCAATTTAATAAAGGCCCTGGTGGGGGGAGAAGCGAGAGTGGGGCAATAGCAGCTGAAGAGATCATCCCAGGATCTAACGTAAATAATGATCTGGATTTACCCCAGGAGTGTATATTAAAAGACGCTAAGTCTCATAAAATAATTATGGCAACTGGAGCAAGAGTCAGCGAGGGTGAACCCACATTGAAAGACCTCCTTTATGCCATAAATGCATGCAAGGATTCAATATCTGGTTTAGAGACTCAGTTGAATGGCATTAAGGAGGACCTAACCTCAATGGGGGACAAACTGAGTAAGACCATGGAAAGAACCACCATCTTAGAAGAAAGATTAAGCACAGTTGAGGATGATTTGTTTCCGCTTAAGCAAGAAATTATAGAGTTAAAGAAACAAATGGACATGCAAGGGGCCAAGATTGATGACTTGGAAAACAGAAGTCGTAGAAACAATGTTCGTATTATCGGCATTCCGGAGAGAAGCGAGGGCACTAATCCTATTGAATTCCTTGAGGGCTGGTTGAGGGAGACTTTTGGGGCCACAACTTTTTCATCTTTTTTTGGCATCGAACGTGCCCACCAAGTCCCCTTTAAACCACGCCCGCCTAGTGAGCGCCCTAGACCATTGCTTGTTAAAATGTTCAACTATATAGATAAAGTTACCCTACTCCGTAAGGCCAGAGAAAAAGGGGAAACTTTGTATAACGGGGTCAAAGTTTCATTTTATCAGGACTTTTCTCCCGATTTGCAGAGGCGCAGAGCCGAATTCATTTCAATTAAACGAATCCTTCAAAAACGCAATCTTCCGTATGCCCTGCTTTATCCAGCCCGCCTATGAGTTTCTGCTCTAGGGGGCACTTTCTTTTTTGATTCACCGGAAAGTACAGCGAACTGGATCGAGGACAACAAGAGAGACCTTTGAAAAATTTATGAAAGACTTACGAACCCCGGGATTTTTTTGTGCCCTTTCCCCCCTTCCCCCCCCCCCTTTTTTTTTTTTTTTTTTTTTGGGGCTAGGCTATTTACGGCACAGTTTTAATATGTTTATATGTTCACGAAGTCGGTAAACACCGGTAAATACGGTAGCATGGAAATGTGCCGAACACTATTTTGTTAAATTACAAGGAATTCCTCCCACTATATTATAAAATAGCACTAAATTGCACATATTAGGAAGAAGAGAAAGTAAGCGGCACTGCAAGGTAGTTGGAGGGGGGGGCGGGGGGGAGGGGGGGTGGGAGGGAGGTAGGGTTGCGATTTGTATAAAGAGGTATGATTGGTTCACCAAGGGTGAGTAATATGGAGGCCACAGGTAGCACCCCTAGGGGTGGCCCAGGAGGGCCAAGGGTGGGAGGGTTGAATGGAATGGGTAGGGATGGGAGGGGGGGACCTTGTGGGGGAGGGTGGGAAGGGCGGGGGAGGGGAAGATGGGTCGCACACTACCACTAAATATTTGACAAACACTTGTAATATTTGTATTTTTTTACTCAATCTGTGTTTTACTGGGTTCTGTTTTTTCTTCTTTTTAAGGTATGATGATGTGGGTAAATGTTTATTGGGGTTTTTCTCCTGTTTCTCAAAGAAAGGAGGGGATAGAGAGACAGGGGGGGAACAGAGGAGAGGAAGAGGGGAGAGAAGTAAAGAAGTGTACCCGGGGGAGTTTCTCTTACATAACCTGTATCCTATTCCTAGACGCCTATGCACCCCGAGGTGTTACTTATTGGGCTCCTTTTTAGCATATAGAAACTCGAAAGTCGTTCAGGTTTTGGTCCTCCTTTGCCCCTCTCGTTGCCAGGTCTCCCTGATTTTTCTAGATGTCCCAGACCCAAAGTGGGCAAAGTTAAGGATTTATATACTTTATGATTGTGCCAATTTCTCTTTTTTCTTCCCTGTTTTTCTCTTGAGATTTCTTTTGCGGCAGGACAAAGAGAACAGAGTGGCCATTATCAAAATTCAACCATAGGATATGGTAGATAAAACGTTCAGTATAAAATCTTTGAACGTGCGCGGAATGAGGGACTCTATTAAGAGAGCGAACATTCTAGACATGCTGGGGGCAAGAGGAGAAGGGCTGCTCTGTCTGCAGGAGACGCACTTAACTGTAAAAACAGCCGCACAGATGGGCGGTTCCAAATTCCAGTCCATATATCACTCTTATCACACATCCTATTCTAGGGGTGTGAGTATACTGGTGGGAAGAGGACTGGCATTCTCCTGCAGAGAGAGCAGGATAGACGATCAGGGAAGGTTTGTATTTTTATCTTGCCTGATCGAAAATAAACCATTTGTGATAGCCAGTGTTTATATCCCCCCCCCCATTTAAATTTGAAGTCTTACACAAACTGATTGAGTACACACTGGATAAACCTGGGATTCCGGTACTTATTATAGGAGACTTTAATGAAGCTCTAGATAGGACCCAGGACAGGTTCCCACCAGGAAACAGACCTAAAATAAAAGGAGAGGACAGATTAGCTCTCTTTCTGGATGAAGTTGGACTATGCGATGTTTGGCGCAGACGTTATCCGTTTGAACGCCAATATTCCTGTTTTTCAAAGACTCATCATACTTTATCTAGAATAGATATGGCGTTGGGTAACGACGAGGCAGTAACACTGGTATCTAACATAGAATATGGCCCAAGAGGAATCTCTGACCACTCGCCGATTGAGTTGACAATAAAAAACCAGGGGTAAATGGTACCCCAACGAATGGAAAATGAGTCCTCACTGGCTCGAGCTAATCAGCGAACATAGTACGGTGATATCTGCTCTTAAAGAATTTTTACAGATAAACGTGGGAACTGCCTCAGTGGGGGTGGTATGGGACACCCTAAAAGCTCACTTACAAGGTCTCCTGATCCAAAAGATAGCAGGGATTAAGAGGAGGCATAGGGAAGGAGAGAGCATTATAAGGAGTCAGCTGCTACAGGCAGAGAAGAGATATGTAGAGGCCCCAACCCTGCATAGTTTAAAAGAGTGGTTAGAAAAACAACAGATATATAAAATGACTATATTAAAAAAAACAGAGGGAAAACGAATATCTCAGAGACAGAATCAGTTTGGAGATTATTAGAACCAATTCCCCCCCATCCACTGTCACAGCAGTCACGTTAGCAAGAGGGGTAACTTCCACTGATAAAACGGTGATATTAAATACTTTCAGAGAATTCTATGTATCCCTGTATAGTTCTAAGAGAAGGGAGGGGACCGAAGGGCCGGGAAATTTTTTCCTGGGAATGACCGTCCCGGCACTGTCGGAGGAAGATAACATCGATATGGAGGCCCCAATTACTATATCGGAATTAAAACAGGCAGTAGCGGGGATGTCAAATCAAAAGTCACCTGGTCCAGATGGGCTGCCCATAGAGATCTATAAAAGATACGGGGATATTTTGTTACCAGAACTTCTTAATACACTAAATTGGGCACTGATTCATGGCGCACTCCCAACATCCATGTTAGAAGCCACTATTATTGTCCTACATAAAGAGGGGAAGGATCCAACTGAGGCCTCATCTTATCGGCCCATCTCATTACTATGCACGGACGCTAAGATCCTGGCTAAAGTCTTGGCAACCCGGCTAAATCGGAATATCCAAAGGCTTATACACTCTGATCAATATGGCTTCATCCCAAATAGGTCAACCAGTAGTAATATCAGGAGAACGTTCCTGAATATGCAAATTCCAACAGAAGGGGGGGGTTCCAGAGCGATTTTAGCCTTGGATGCCGCTAAGGCTTTCGACAGTTTGGAATGGGACTACCTATGGCAGGCCTTAGAGAAATTCGGGTTTGGCCCTAGGTTTATTGGTTGGGTGAAGCTGCTATATAACCAGCCAAGAGCTAGAATCAAAATTAACAATGAACTTTGTGAAGCCTTCGAGTTAGAGAGAGGAACTCGACAAGGTTGTCCCCTCTCCCCCCTTCTGTTTGCGCTGGCGATGGAACCATTGGCCATCAAGATCAGAGAATCAGAAGTTATACAGGGGTTCCGCAGACCAACCATAGAGGATAAGATCGCATTGTATGCGGATGATGTCCTGTTTTTCTTGGGAGACACCGGAGCATCATTAAAGAACGTGATTAAAACGGTGGGCGAGTTCGGGTTATGCTCCGGGTTGGTTATTAACTGGGAAAAGTCATCATTACTGCCAATTGATTCCCCTGGCGTCCAGATACCCCACGATATTCCTCAGTTAAAAGTAGAAACAAAGATGAAATATCTTGGAATATGGATCACGCGGGACATCAATAGCTTTGTTCCAAATAACTTAGCCCCTCTTCTGGATAAATGGGAACACAAAAGAGACATCTGGTGTAAACTACCACTTTCTATAGCGGGGCGATGCAATCTAATAAAGATGTTGTGGCTGCCCCAGCTACTTTACATACTCCACAACTCCCCAGTTTGGATAGACCAAAAATGGTTTAAAAGGATAGAATCCATTTTTAGAGACTTAATCTGGAAGAAGGGACAAGCCCGGATTTGTCTCCAGACCATGCAGCTACCAGTTAAAGAGGGTGGAATGGCAGTTCCACACCCGAAAACATACTTCCTAGCTTCGCAGCTACAACATGTTGCGAACTGCGGATTGGAGGGAGACGGGAATCTTGGGACATTGATGCTAATAGGGGCACCACATAGGACAATACTGGAGGCACTTGAGGCTGGTTCGTTTTTTCATAAATGTCCAACCATAAAACTCATCCTTAAAGTATGGCAAATAACAAAAACACTGCTGGGCTATGAGGGAATAACAACGTTTGCCCCTCTTTGGTGTAACAAAAACCTAAAGGAATTAAAAGACATTGAGAGATGTAAGGAATGGGAGAGACAAGGGATAAACCGTTTAAGCCAATTATATGAGGGAGAACATATGAAATCATTCGCAGACCTGCGACAGGAATTTAATATAGCAAATAAAACATTTTATAGATACCTCCAGATCCGGCATGGCATTCAAGCCCAGTTTGGGTCACAGCCCACTCCTACTCTTCTGAAAATAATTTCTTCAAAAACAACTAAAGGCCTGATCTCCGAACTATATTCCAGAATAGGAGCTAGAACAATAAGCAGGGCAGGCCCTATTAAGAGCAGGACAGGATGGGAGAGAGATTTAGGGCAAATGTCTACGGAACAGTGGAATGCGATTCTAAGGAGGGGGGTACTGGTTTCGATCTCTCCATCACAGAAAGTGTCACACCTGTTCCTCTTGCACAGAGTATACTACACCCCCAGGAGAATGTTTAATCTTGGGTGGAGAAGAACTGATGAATGCCCCAGGTGCAGAGCGACAGGCAACCTTATCCACATGATGTGGAAATGCCCTAAACTATTCAGATATTGGGAGGAGGTGATAGATACAATAAATAAAGCCTTTAAAACGAATTTGGAAACCGAGTCAAAGACATGCCTATTGGGCAGTATTGACGAGGATAGAGTGCCTGCTGGGACCCTTGAGGTGGTGCTGAGATGCCTTTTCCAGGCAAGGAAGTTAATTGCGTTGAGGTGGCAGGCCCAGATTCCACCCACTGCTAAATCATGGGTTGAGACCATTAATACAATGATCTGGAGCGAGAGAGTGACACTCATTAGACAGGGCAATGGACGCCCCTCTATGGGGAGGATCTATCCAATAAAGTAAATTAAATCAATTTAAAAACTGATCTAGGGTGCGGCAGGAGGGTGGAGGGTTGGGTGAGGGGTGGAGGGGTGGGGAGGGGAGACACTAGGGAAGTAAATTTGGAATTTAGTAGGCTTTTTTCTATTTAACGACAATGATTCAGGGGTAGGGGGAGGGTGTGGGGTGAAAAGGCCTGTTTGTTTGTGTATGTAATATGTTAAGTGTTTGCACGCTGGTGTATTAATTCATGTAATTTATAGATTCAAACAACAATAAAATGTTATAAGTAAAAAAAAGAGTGAGAGCAATAATTCCAGCCCTAGACCTCCTCTGTAAATCAAAACATGCAACCTGTAGAATTTTTTAAACATTGCATATGGAGATTTTTAAGGGTAAAAGTTTGTCGCCATTACACGAGCGGGAGCAATTTTGAAGCGTGAAATGTTAAGTATCAATTTACTTGGCGTAACATTATCTTTCACAATATAAAACAAAATTGGGCTAACTTTACTGATGTCTTATTTTTTAATTCAAAAAATACATTGTGACAGAAAGTATTGCAACAACCGCCATTTTATTCCCTAGGGTGTTAGAAAAAAAATGTATAACTGTTTTTAACTTGTAAACAACAAATCTCAGAAAGAGGCTTGGTCCTCGCAAACCAATAGCGAATATTGTGCTTCTCCATGCCACCATCCATGGCCACAAAAAAGGTATCCCATATGGACAGTTTTTAAGGAGCAGGAGGAGCTGCTCAAATATAGATGATTACCACAAACCTGAAGGAGAGGTTCAAGATGAGGTATTACCATAGTCAGTTCTGGATAAGAGCAGGATTCAGGCTTTACAGGATGCAAATACTACATAAGGGAGGAAGAAGCATGAACAAAAAGAGAAAGAAAAAGAAAGAGTTATGTCTGGTACACACGATCAGGTTTCCCGGCTGACTTTTTACTGCCGGGAAACCCGAGAACGGGCTCGGCAGCTTTTTCCCCCTTCACACGACCGGTTTTCCTGGCAGGAAAACTGCCATGAGAGCTTTGGCCGGGAAACCCGGCCGTGTGTATGCTACCCCGCAGGCTTTCCCCATAGGAAAACTGCTGGGTTAAAAACCGCAGAGAAAAAGGGAAACATGTTCTCATTTTTCCTGCCACGATTCCCGGTGGTTTTCCTGTCAGGAAAACTGCCATGAAGCATACACGCAGCCAGTTTTCCCAGCCAAAAGCTGTCATGGCAGATTTCCCCGACAGGAAAACTGGTCATGTGTAAAAGGCTTGAGGTTGGTTACCAGATATCACACACACTGGCACCAATTGCAGTCATTGTTGAATAAACACTGGCATATATTAATTCTGGATATAAGATTGGAAAAAATATTGGGTAAGAGACCCTGGATGATAGCCAGAAAAGCACCTACTATCGGTGACAGATTGGTGTGCAACTTATTTAGGAGTATGCATGAGCCAATGTATATTCAGCCTCCTCTAAAAGGGAGGTTTGTGTGCAGACACTGTTCTGTATGCAAATATGTGGACAAAATAAAGGAATTTCAGGACACGCAAGGCAGATTGGCGTAATATATAAACTCTTTTCTCAATTGCTCATCTTCGTGGGTGATACACAGGGTAGTATGTCCATGCCAAAAAGCATATATAGGTAAGATACAGTATGTAGAGAATTTAGACTATGGGGTGAACCTTGCCAATATAATTGGTAAGGATGATCAATCACCACTGGCGGTTCATTTTGAACAATGCCATAAGTTGTCCCTGATGGGCCGTACACACGATCGAACATGTCTGCTGAAACTGGTCCGCGGACCAGTTTCAGCAGACATGTTCGGTCGTGTGTAGGCCCGAGTGGACAGGATTCCAGCATACATTTGCCCGCCTGGCCTTTTTCCAAATATTTCTGGACTTGTTTTAAAACAGCCCGCTGGAATCCTGCCCGCTCGGACATGTTCGGTCATCTGTACAGACCTACAGTACATGTCCGAGCGCCCGCCATCCCTCGCATGCGTCGAATGACTTCGACGCATGCGTGGAAGCATTGAACTGGCAGGGTCGCCCACGTCGCCGCGTCATCGCCGCGGACACGCCCCGCGTATTGTTTATGCGCGGATTTCTGTATGATGGTGAGTACAGCCACCATACAGAAATCCCCGGGCAGACATGTACGGTGAAAACGGTCCGGCGGACCGGTTTCATCATACATGTATGCTCGTCTGTACGCGGCCTGAGGGGAATAACATGTGCTGACCTATATCAATTAACCCTATCAGAAAGAAGGGATCATACAAAGTCCTTTTACAAAAAGAGGCAAGATTCATTTTTTTGCTTAACACTATGTCCCCTATGGCAGTGGTCATCAACCCTGCCCTACAGGGCCCACTAACAGGCCAGGTTTTATGTATTACCTTGAGGAGATGCAGTCTAGAATACTGCAATCACTGAGCAGCAAATTATATCACCTGTGATGTATTTCAGTTATCTTGCAAACCTGGCCTGTTAGTGGGTCCTGTAGGGCAGGGTTGATGACCACTGCCCTATGGGATTAAATAACAAATTATCATTGCAACCATTTTTGTGAGAGGCATATATAGTTTAGGTTTGGAGGCAAACAGTTTGGCTTGCCCATTAAGGGGTGTAAACGTGGAAAGTTTTGGAGAAAGGATACATGTATGGATATGTTGAAAAAATAATAGTTGTACATCTTTTTAAATTAGGCTACACAGTCTAGCTAAATAACAGCGCCCACAGTGTGCTTTGACAGAGAATATCCAGTGGAGGTGACTTTAACAGGTGTAACATAGGCTTCACAGTTGGGTATATAGAGAATCAGCCATCGACCAAACCCCAGCTACACCCTGAGAAATTCCTGGTTAGTAGGAGGGGCAAAACATGTAGGCGGCAGGGTATACGCTCCCACTCACAGCTCCTCTGTTATGCTGGAGTACATGGCGTTATGATTGACCCGCATGGAGGTAGCATACTACCGCTGCAGTCGGACATACTGTGAAATCAGCTAAGCTGTTTATCGGACACCACTCATCCTGGCTACATTTTACAGGGAAAGGGACTCGTATACCGGCAGATGGGGTGAGACTGATTTGAGCACATCAGTGCCTGCCATAGTTTAATGCCTCCAGTTGTACTCCACCAAACAAGCCAAGGGTCAATCAGCTGCTACACATATCTAATTGTTTTGCATGGCAGTCTGGACCCGGCTAAGGAGAGACTGCTGCTGCATATAACCTTGCTGTTACAGATTATTGGAATTTCATATCTGTCATCTGTTATTCAGTTCAGCATAGAAAGTGCTTCTTTCACAAGAACTGATACATTTTGTGTTAGATCACATACAGTGCCTTGAAAAAGTATTCACACCCCTTGACATTTTCCACATTATGTCATGTTACAACCAAAATCGTAAAAAAAAATTTTTTTTGTGATAGACCAACACATAGTGGCACATAATTGTGAAGTGGAAGGAAAAATTAAGGAAAAATATAAATGGTTTTCAAAGTTGTTTACTAATAAATATGTGAAAAGTGTGGCGTGCATTTGTATTCAGCCTTTTTAGAACTACCTTTGCTGCAATTACAGCTGCAAGTCTTTTTGCACATCTAGAGAGGGACATTTTTGTCCATTCTTCTGTGCAAAATAGCTCAGGCTCTACCAGATTGGATGGAGAGCGTCTGTGAACAGCAATTTTCAAGTCTTGCCACAGATTCTCAATTAGATTTAGGTCTGGACTTTGACTGGTCCATTCTAACACACAAATATACTTTGCTCTAAACCATTCTATTGTAACTTTGGCTGTATGTTTAGGGTCGTTGTCCTGCTAGAAGGTGAATCTTCACCCCAGTCTTGAGTCGTTTGCAGACTCTAACTTTTCTTCTTCAATTGCCCTGCATTTGGCTCCATCCATCTTCCCATAAACTCTGACCAGCTTTCCTGCCCCGGCTGAAGAAAAGCATCCCCACAAGAGGATGCTGCCACCACCATGTTTCACAGTTTGGATGGTGTGTTCAGGGTGATGTGCAGTGTTAATTTTCCGCCACACATAGCATTTTGCTTTTAGGGCAAAAAGATCTATTTTGGTCTCATCTGACCAGAGCACGTTCTTCCACATGTTTGCTGTGGCTTCTCACAAACTGTAAACAGGACTTCTTATGGCTTTCTTTCAACAATAGCTTTCGTCTTGCCATTCTACCATAAAAGTCAGATTTGTGGAGTGCACAACTAATAGTTGTCCTGTGGGCAGATTCTCCCACCTGATCTGTGGATCTCTGCAACTCCTCCAGAGTTACCATGGGCCTCTTGGCTGCTTCTCTGATTAATGCTCTCCTTGTCCGGCCTGTCAGTTTAGGTGGAGGACAATGTCTTGGTAGGTTTGTAGTTGTGGCTTACTCTTTCCATTTTCGAATGATGGATTGAACAGTGCTCCGTGAAATGTTCAAAGCTTGGGATATTTTTTTTTATACTCTAACCCTGCTTTAAACTTCTCCACGACTTTATCCCTATATTGTCTGATGTGTTCCATGGCCTTCATGATCCTGTTTGTTCACTAAGGTTCTCTAACAAACCTCTAAGGGCTTCACAGGACAGCAGTATTTATATTGAGATTAAATTACACACAAGTGGACTCTATTTACGAATTAGATGACTTCTGAAGGCAATTGGTTCCACTAGAGTTTAGTAAGAGGTATTAGAGTAAAGGGGCAGCATACAAATGCTTGATTTTGCAGATATTTATTTGTAAAAATAAACCATTTGTAATTTTTCTTCCACTTCACAATTATATGCCACTTTGTGTGGGTCTATCGCATACAATCCCAATAAAATTAATTTACATTTTTATTTGTAACATGACAAAATGTGGAAATTACAAGGGTATGAATACTTTTTCAAGGCACTGTAGCGGCCCATTTGGGTCTCCTGGCATTACATCTGAGGGGAAGCTAGGGGTGTATGAATGAGGAATAGGTAGGGGCTGGGTGGGTTTTGGAGAAGGGTGGAATGGGGTGGGGAATGCTGGGGGTGTTTTTGGGGGGAGAAGTGGGTTATGCCTTTGGTGGGTTCTGCAGATTTAACCCTGAAATGTTATGATGTTTTATTTCAAGAATTCAAATAAACTGTTTTGGTAGCCTAAGAGGTGCACCTATGTGGTGTTTTTAGCAATATGATCTTATGGATGCATCTAGCCTGACAAGGGTTTTGGCACCACCATTACAGGATTTCTCCAAGTATAGAAAGGTTTCTTCACAGTAAGAGCTGTGAAAATGTGGAATAGACTGCCTCCAGAGTTGGTTCTGGCCAGCTCAGTATATTCCTTTTCTAAGTGCACACAATATAACTGGGTACTGAAATTTATAGGTAAAGTTGATCCAAGGAAAACCCAATTGCCTCTCGAGGGTTCAGGAAGGAATTTGTTCCCCTGCTGTAGCAAATTGGATCATGCTTTGCTAGGGTTTTTCACCTTCCTCTGGATCAACTGTGGGTATAGGTTTGGGTATAAGGGATTGTTTGATATTATTTTTTATTACATTTTATGGTTGAACTAGATGGACTTGTGCCTTTTTTTCAACCTGACTATGTAACTATGTAAGATTTTGGTCTTGAAAGTTTTTGAGTGGCCTAACTCGGACAATAATAAAAAGGTAAAGGAGTCCAAAAAAGGGGGAGGGTAAGAGAGTAAGTAGGGACATTTAAAAATTAATTTGAAAAGAGATACTGACTGTTTCACAGCTAAGGTTTCAGTTTCTTTTTAGGACTGTAATTTTAGCTTTGATGCAAAGAGGCACCAAGAATGCGTATATATTCTGTTGCTTGACTATATTCTTTACAATAGTACCATCTCTTCCAGGAAGTTTCTTCTGTACAATTAATGGCGGATGTGAGATTTCCCCATACTTTTAATATTGGTTATAGTAAACCACTGGGCCACTGTGGGGGGTCTGGTTGATGCTACAAGGCCAGGGCACAGGACCTTGCCGCACTGATGAAATGAATGATCATTTGTTTTATCAAGTATATCTTTTGAGATGTATTGTTGTGGAGAAGGAAAAAGGAGGGGTTATCGGGATTAGAGTAATTTATCAATTTCTGAGATATTTCCCTAGCTGCCTTCAGAAAGTGTAAAAGAAATACCACATAAGACATAACCATCATGTTTTTAGGATCAGGGGAGAAAAGGTGTGCAGCACCATCAGGGCTCAACAACACTGTGTAAGTAATTTATAACCTACTCCCTTATAAGTGTTGCTTATGTAGCGCCCCCTTACTTCCAATATGGGCACTAAGCTAAAGTTAGTGGGGAATGGGAGAGTTATTTTGCTCCCATTCACAATTTGTTAAATTTGGGCTGCTGTCATCCCAGAAATGTCCTGTAGGTCAGCCTGCGCTCCAGAGGTGTTGTCTCCACCTCTGGGCGACAGGTGGCGCTAGAGGGGTTCTGGCAGAGCGACTCTCCCTCGTGGAGCATGCTGGGGAGGGGTATATCTGTGGCAGACGCCATCTTTATTGAGTCTTCGCGGGGTCCCGGTTCCAGGTGCGGCATCCACCTTTAGGGTGCGCGCATCCATGGACCCCGCTGGCGTGGCCCACCTGGCCGGAGTCGCATTCTACACGAAGCTCCATCCTGATGGAGAAGGGAGCCCCAGTGACATACTGGGTCCCCAACTTTTCTAGGAAGATCCTAAGCCGAGGGCTGTACGGTGGGGGATCGGCTCAGGGAGAACCCAGAAGCGGGTTATCCAGGAGATTGTAACGAACCATCGAGGATCTGGTCACCAAGATATTGACAGGTATGTGGCAGCTGTCAATCGGTGACCTTGTTTGACTTATGCGTAAGTCTACTGGGAGGATTCGCTCAATTTGTCCACTTAGCTCATCCAAAGTAATAGGCCTGTGGCAGAGGCCCTAGAGCCGGGTCTGTGAGAGAGATCTGTTCCTCCCAGCAATCTAAAGTGACACTTCGGCTGCCAGGCTTGTGGCAGAAGTCTGTCCGGTGGCAACAAACTGCAAATTGGTACTACTGAGAACAGGATTGCTCGGTTCTTATCCAGGCCTGATACTGCAAGGTTCTCTTTTCCTTCATCAACCTTTTCTTCCTATTTGATGTTGATGTTGGCCGTGTTGGCCTGGAAATAAAGCATTGGAAAACCTTTTATTCACTGTCTGGACCTTCGCTCAATACTCTGTTCTCCAACTGCACCCCTAGACAACATTGAGGTAACTTAATACGCCGATCCCAAAACAAACCAGCGGCTCCTTCGGGGGTAGCGCTACACTTATAGATGATTTGTTGAAGAAGTGTCTTATATATTTGTTCTTGGGAAAGGGAGGCCTGCAGATCTTTGTCCTATTTTTATAAGAAGGAAAATTTTGGGAACAACTGCGCTAAGATGATAGGTTGAGATTGATAAGCAGCAATTAAATTGTGTATAAACAAATTATGAACAAGTGAAAAAAGGGGGGGGTAATTGCGCTAAACTCAATTGTGCACTTGTGTCAGATATGTGACCAAATATGTGCGTTTAACAAGTGAATCTACACTGGAGGTATAGATTCGTCCTGTGGAATCAGGGGGGCGTGGCCACCTGTTCCCACTGAACACTGATGTGTATAAACCCAGTAGTCAAATGACACTGGGATGTGTCAATCGTGACTGCAATATTTGCAAATTAGCAGAATCAGGGAGCTGTGGCTGCCAGTCCCTCCCAGGCAGTGGCTGGTGTGAGCCCAAAAGACTGCAGTGATTAAACAATGTAACACAAATAATAACACAAATAATAAAAATAATAATAAAAACCGTGATAGCAGTATTGCTGAAATTATTCACAGAATTAATATTGTGTAAAAAAGTCCATAAAGTCCAAATTTAGAAAATTAGATAGATAAGTCCATGTGGCTATGAAGACACCCGTGAAATTCCAGAAATGCTGTAACTGAACACCAGATGTGAATCCACCACCAATTATGCAGCTGCTTACCAGAAATTCAGGTCCTGCCGGACCACTATCAACATATCTCTTAACCAAAGATTTTAAGGCAGTAGTAGATCCTCCACTTGCACCAGAACCCAGCCGTATCCAGCGATGGATATAGAAAACAAGACAGAGCTCCACATGGCATAAAATCCGGGTGATTTATTTAAAATAACATTAAACAAATATACAACTCACATTTGTAGATAAAAAAACAGCAATTGGCCTGTAACGCCGGCCGGACGTATCCAGGAACAACAGCCACTCGTTTGGAGAAAATGAAGGGGATGGCGTCCACACGTCACTCACTCCACCCACATGCTGTGTTTCTGCACAGTGCCCTGTATCTCTGAATGGCCAGCCAAATGAAGAAAAACTAATCACGCTAACACAGATTAGCTTCTGTGCTTTGTCTGGTTAGTATAGAACAAGGAAGAAAGCTGACTGGCAGGATCAACAAGGTATTTCAGATGGAAGAAAAGTGAAAACGATAGAGATTATGATTTATAAAATACACATATGTGACCACACACATAGAAAAAAAAATCTTTAGGGTAGCATACACGCTAAATCCGTATCAAAGATAGAGTTCTAAAGTATAAATATAAAAAAATAATAATTTTTCATGCCTGGACCACAAGCCTTAAAGGGTCACTAAAGGAAAAAAATTTTTTTGCTGAAATGACTGTTTATTGGGTATAGAGACATAAAAGTTAACTGATTGCTTTTAAAAATGATTAAAAATTTAATTTAATCTATCATATAATGTGCCTCTAGTTTCACTTTCTGTTTTAAAGGACATGCATGAAGTTCCGGGTGAGAGGTGAGTCGGGAAGACTCACAGAACAAAAACAAACAAATCCAGGGCAGTGTTTTGTTTTTAAAATGAATCTGATTGGTTCTGAGGAGTTTTAGACACACAGTAATGACAGCTTAGACCACCGTGAAAATCTCCCAGTACCATGGTTATAAGGAAACAGGCAACCAGGAAGTGTGGAGATCACAGCAGAATTACAGCTACTTCAAAGCAAAAACGAACAATGAGGACATGAAACCAGGACTGCAGTAAGGTAAAGGAAGCTATTAAGCTAAAAAAAAAATCCTTTAGTGACCCTTTAACACTCTTCTTGCTATCATAAAAAAATATATAAAATAATAATAATATAAAGAACCTCATATAAGGCTTTTTCAATGCACTGTGAGGTTTTGTGCTGTTAAAAAATAATAATCTTATTCACTGTTTTTTTTTTTTTTTTCTCCTGAAAAGTATACTCTTTCATTCATTTAAGGAATTAGATGGCCATTAATTATAATTTCAAGCATAATAATTGCACAAATAGGACAGTAAGAAGA
This sequence comes from Rana temporaria, assembly GCF_905171775.1. Classification (NCBI taxonomy): domain Eukaryota; kingdom Metazoa; phylum Chordata; class Amphibia; order Anura; family Ranidae; genus Rana; species Rana temporaria. The sequence goes on from NC_053492.1 coordinate 213,210,823, forward strand.
AATCCCTGTGGGTTTTCAATTACCATCATTATAAGAAACTGGAAATGTATTAATATATATTTTACAAAATAGCCATAGTGAATATTGACCTACATGCTTCTTATACTGCACATACTGATATCTGTATATGGAAAAGCGCACCAGCCTTCGGCTAACTGGCCACAGAACTACATCTTACAGCACACTTGGATATATGATCAGCAAATGGCATCCAGTATGTTTCTGACTGCACTTAATGGAATCTAGTGCGTATGACCTTGGAGGACCATGTTGAGCATGATCCTTTTACTACTAATGTAATAAGCTGTTGGAAATGATCTAGGGAATAAGAGGAGTTATAGAAGGGCAAATCAGCTTGATTAATGTGCCTTTTTGTTTCAGACAAGATTGTAAAGAAATGTAAAGAGGAAAGAGAACATTAGTGTTACATTTTCACTTTGTTTTGTTTCACAGTTAGTGTCAAAGCTTACAAGATTCTATCTTGCAAGCTGATATGAGACTATTTATTGTGCTATTCCCATCAGAAGATTTTCTGACCCTTTATAACACTACAGCTTTCACTTCTTGCATGTTGTATTAAATCGCTGTATACAGTATCTCAGACACTTCACACATCAAAAATGAAAAATAAGAGTTTTATCCAAACGTAATTTTCTTTTATTAAAGTGTATCTAAACCCAAACCCAAAAGGCCCCAATGCCGGGTCCTTCAATGATGCCCCCCACACATACACACACCATCACATAGGGGGCTTCTGAGCCTCCCCCCCCCCCCTATGTGATAGAAATGAGGTTAAAAAAAATGTAAAAAATGTGATTACATAAAAATCCCCCCCCCCCGCCAAATTCTATAGTGAAATACAGTACTAAGAACTTCGCCCATCTGACTGTTTACATGTTGAATTTTAAAAGCAGATTAGCAAACCTGTGAGATCAGCAGGCTTGCCGCTGCTTTTAAAATTCAACAGTCAGATGGAGTTCTAAGTTCTGTATTTCACTATAGAACCTCAGTTTACTATAATAGGTGGAGGAGTGTGGAGTGGAGCAAGATGGCGGTGATTCGTCGCGTCTCAGCGGAACTACACTTCCGGAGCAAACTGTGCTGGGTAGCCATATGTGACGAGACAAAGGGCGGATGCTTTTCTGAATACAGACCTGCCAGTGTTCTGCCGATGAAGGCCCCCCTGGCGGATAAGGACCCCCCTGTACGCCGCAGGCGCGGCGCTTGCACAGTACGAACCTCAACGGAGCCGCCAAAAATAGCTAAAGACGTAGAGCTGAGAGTCAGCTCTACAAGGCGCCTGCGCAATGACTATGACACATGCTGCATGGCTCCCGATGCTAGTGCTACTCTGCAAGGGGCGGGGGAGATTTTAGCAATAAAGTACACGTCTTAGCAGGGCGTGTTAAAACAAATGGAGGGCGGGTTTTGCAATGTTGATAGGCGGGTTTTGCAATGGGGTGAAGTCATAAGCATAATAAGAATAAACTGTGACAAGTATTGAAATTGGCCATCAACATTGAACTACTTGCCCTTATCATCTCTGTCCATCATTTTAAAATCCCGCCTCTTTTGTGAGTTAAATCGTTCGTGCAAACCCGCCCTGGAGGAGGATGTAAGGGGGCACGCTGGAGGATGTAAGGGGGAACTCAGTACCTCCAGAGTTTACCCTTACATCCTCCAGAGTGCCCCCTTAGTACAAGTACTAAGGGGGCACTCTGGAGGAGGAGGAAAGGTGGAACTACTGTACTAAGGGGGCACTCTGGAAGCACTAGGGGGGCACTCTGGAGGATGTAAGGGGGCTCCCTGGAGGCACTAAGGCGGCACTCTGCAGAATGTAAGGGGGCTCTCTGGCGACAATAAGGGGGCACTATGGAGTATGTAAGGGGGGACTCATTACCTTAAGATTTCCAGCTTACATCCTCCAGAGTGCCCCCTTAGTACCAGTACTAAGGGGGCACTCTGGAGGAGGATGTAAGGGGGCACTCTGGAGAATGTAGGAGGAACTACCGTACTAAGGGGGCACTCTGGAGGATGTAAGGGGGTTCTCTGTTGGCACTAAGGGAGCACTCTGGAGAATGTAAGGAGCCCTCTGGAGGCACCTAGCGGGCACTCTGGAGGATGTAATGGGGTACTCTGAAGACACTAAAGGGTGGAACTATCGTGTTTGCAAAGGTCGCACTTGTGACCAGGCCCTGGCATTCTACCACTGTACGGGGGCCCCAAGACGGCAGGAAAGGGGCTCACTTCAGGACATGAGAAAGGGCTCTAGGACAGGGTGGGAGGGGGCTCTTCATGGTTTCTTGCAACAGGGCCCTGATGGTTCTAGGTACTCCCCTGACAGTAGGTATGTTATTGTCCAGGTTTTTGGGTGAACACAGAGGGGAAAGAAGCCAAAAAAGAAAACCAATGCAGCCACCACATCTAATGATTGGTCCTCCCTAGTACTTTCATTATTTTATTATTTTGACTGCCTTTTTATGAGGTCAGTGGCTTTGCAATGGTCTCTCCTTGCCAACTTGCCTTTTTACCCATGTTTTTTTAACCCATGCAGATTGATAATATAATGTATTATAGTTAGTTTAAATCACTATTTGGGTCCGGCTGTACTAACTCACGTGTTTTTATCTTTTATTTTTTGTAATATTCTTTATTTTCGTTTTTTGGTTAATTAGCTGAACACCATCATGTGGGGTGGTTCGGCCAGATATAAATGACCTGCTTGTACATGTTGTGCTCTTGAAGTCTTTCATGATTTTTTATGAATAAACGTGTTTTGGATCTCAGCATTGGTGTGCAGCCATCTGGATTTTTTTTTCTCTGCTCTTTGTTTACAATGGAGCGTTGCAGATCACGGAGTTGCTGCTCAGTCCACCAAAGCACCACAGTTTACAGTGCTGTCAAACACGACAGTTTATAGTATACCAAACACCATTAACCGCCATACAGTTCTTTCAAAAGGAATAAGTCTCACATTATCGGCATTGTATATGATATGCCTATAGAGAGAGGCAGAAGTTCCCGTGCAGCTATGATGGGGAAAGCAGCCAAAGTGTCCATAGGCCAAAGCAGTGGTCATGGAGATGTGGCATTACCGGTATCTACAAGTATGTGTGTTCTTTTTTAGCATGCACTGGGCATGCTATATATATATCAAGAGCCAGAGCATGAGGAGAAGGTGTTGAAGTGGCTAAGTCTTCATCATCCCACTCCTCTGTCACCCAGAACTAGCTCTTAGTGCTCTGCAGCTGCCAAAACACGCCATTCTGCCTCCTCATCCACAGCTACCTGTTGCCTCCCCCACTATTTACGACTCTTTCTCTTCAGTAACTTGGAAAATCAAGAATATTGCTGCATGCCTTGGTATCTTTATTGAAGCATTAAAATCACAGGTATGACAGGAACAAGAAAGGCAACGTATTTTGCGCTAAAGTCTCCTGCGATATCGATGGCAGTATATTAAAGGGTCTACCTTATGGCTTCACTAGCAGGAAAATGGGTCTAAATAGGGCCACACAAAGCAAAGTAGAGACAAGGTAAGTTGCAGCCTTGCTTTGATTCAGCCAACCTCATCCCACCAGCTGTAGCATTGAGCAGGCAAATTTTGCTGTCCCAGCAGGAAAAAAAAAATACACCCGGCCAGCTCCTAAATGTCAAATTGGCTAAAACTCCTGCCTTTTCCAGCATCCATTTCTTCACCTGTAAGACCATCTGTGGCCTTTACCATCACATAGAAGACAATGTTTTTGCCTCACTGAACCACATGGTCATCATTAGGGTTGTCCCGATACCACTTTTTTAAGACCGATTACAAGTACCGATACTTTTTTTCAAGTACTCGCCAATACCAAATACCGATACTTTTTTTAATGTCATGTGACAAATTTAATAATGGGTATGACAGGGGGCACTTACGGATGGATGGCACTGACAGGGGGGCACTGACAGATGGATGGCACTGACGGATGGATGGCACCGACTGATGGATGGCACTGACAGGGGGGCACTGACGGGTGGATGGCACTAACAGGGGGGCACTGACGGGTGGATGGCACTGACAGGGGGAACGGCACCGACGGGTGGATTGCACTGACAGGGGGCACGGCACTGACGGGTGGATGGCACTGACGGGTGGATGGCACTGACAGGTGGGGGGCACTACTGACCACTGCTCTGTCCACCACACTATATACTGACTTTTCTAACCTCTCTCTTTGGCTGACAGTCTCACCTGCAGCTTGTGTGTTCAATCAGCCTGGAGGAGGTGAAGAGAAGGTGTCCGGAGGAGAGGGGGAGCCTGGAGGATGGGAAGACAGAATATCGTCCGGAGGCGAGACCAGCTCCACCGTGATCGTGGATAGGCTTGCCTTGCCCCGCCGTGATCACGGATTGGCCAGCCCCGCCATGATCACGGATAGCCCAGCCCGCCCGCCCCGGTACATGACTATTTACAGGGACACAGGAACATTAAGGGGACGGATCCGGCAGTGACACACACTGCCTGGCGTCCCCCTAAATGTATGCACCCGGCGCCGTCCACGCTACCCCACTGGCTCCGCCCCCTCTCCATCCGCCGACTTCCGGGTATCGGATCAGGCACCGGGAGCATTTGTGCGAGTACAAGTACTCTCACAAATGCTCTGTATCGGTCCCGATACCGATACTAGTATCGGTATCGGGACAACCCTAGTCATCATAAAGGCCCACATAACCTCATGCCGTGTACACACGGTCATTTTTTGTGATAGAAAAAAAACGACATTTTAAAAAATGTAATTTAAAATTATCGTGTGTGGGTAAAACGTTGTTTTATGTCTTCTAAAAAACGACCAAAAATAAATTCGAACATGCTTCAATTCTTTATGTCGTTTTTCAAAATGTCGTTTTTTGTGTCATAAAAAATGATCGCGCGTGGGCTAAAACGACGTTTAAAACAACGCATGCTCAGAAGCAAGTTATGACGCGAGCTTGAATGAAACAGAGTGCCGTCGTACGTGTTGTACGTAACAATGTTTTTTTCCAAGACAAAAAACGACCGTGTGTACGCGGCATTAGACATGTGGTCCCGCAAGTATAGGCAGGCATGCTATATATCATTTATGTCCCACTGGGTAAATCTGCAGGCATTCAGGAAAGATGCAATACAGGGCACACTGTTGAAGATTGTTCAGCTGCCCACATGCCGGTAGCTAATGCTGATGGCACCAGAGTGGTCCCCTGCTCTTCCCATCCCTCCTCCTCAATCCCATCTTCTGCTGAGTTGTCCTCTAATCCAACAGTCCCCACTTTTTCTGTTAAATTTGAGACAATCCCACTATATGTTTGTTAAGTGTTCCCATTTACACAGCATGCCTAAACAAAGAAAAAATTCTTACCTTTTAACTGTTTCTTGGGAAAATGTGTCATGACTGACTGCAAGTTTTTTTTTAACAAAGTTAGAGTGAGCCGCAGGTTTCTCGTCCCACCCTCTTTTCCTGCAGTCGGCAATTGAATTTGGGGGGACCCCACGCTTTTTTTTTTTTATGAATGAATTCTCTCTGAATTGCCGGGAGCCGACAATTCATTATAGCCACAAGTGATTTTTAAATGACTTTTTTTCCTTCAGAAATTACACTTTGTGCAGAGACAGTTCTAAGCACGGGAAACATGCACTGCTTTACAGGCATACTTTACACCCCCCTAGGTACAAAATTTAAAGGAATATTTCACTTTTATTGTTTCACTTTAAGCATTATTAAATTCACTGCTCCCGAAAAAAACTGCCGTTTTTAAAACTTTTTTTTGCATTGATACATGTCCCCTGGGGCAGGACCCAGGTCCCCAAACACTTTTTAGGACAATAACTTGCATATTAGCCTTTAAAATTAGCACTTTAGATTTCAAACGTCCCATAGACTTTAATGGGGTCCAAAAGTTCACACAAACTTTTGGTGATTTCGCAGGTATTGGTGCGAACCAAACGGGGGGGGGTGTTCGGCTCATCCCTAATTGTGATGCATTGCAGGAGAGAACAGTGGAGGCACTGCTGCTGAGAGGTATATGGTTGACTGCAAGGGATTTTGCTACAGACAGCTACATGTGTTTGATGTGCTGTGTCTGGGGTAAATATGCCAAAGAGCCCCAAGACCACTGCTGCAACGTGTACCAGTTATTCCAGTTTCCTGTGGTTTCAGTGTTCCAGTTGTTCTGATATCTTGCTGTTGCAAAAATTATCGCTGCACACATAGAAATGCTGCCGGGAGGGCACTTTGTTTTTCCTTATGTAATGAACAAATTATTCCACTGGGTAGTAAGCATGCCGCCCCAAGGGACCAATACTGGCAGGACTGCATTAAGTATGTCACTGGCCAGTGGTAGACAGGGCTTGTGATTTAGTAGTTAGGACTCAATGCTGATGCTATTTCTGTTGTTATTCCTTGGGCAATCTCGATCCTTTACTTCAGCCTGGTATGTTCTGGCCAGAGGGGAACAAACAGGACTAGATGGGTCATGTATAAAATTTATTGGTACTTCTGTCAGGCTGGACCATTTTTTGACAGTACAGGGACGATGGCTTAACAATCATGGTAAAAGTTGGGGAATAGGGAGCAGCTGAGCAGTGTCTGCAAGAAGAGAGGCAGTAGGAATGGATGCAGGGAGAAACACAACAGGAGTGTGTCTCACGCACTTTACAGCAAGAGGTTACATAAGATGCATGTAAATACATAGAAATCCAGTTATGTATTGTCAGAATTTGAGGCTAAGTAAAAATTTCTGCATGAATTTAACAAGCATTTAAGGAAAATGCAAAAGTCTAATATGTGTTCTTTATAGATGAGTGAAGAAAAAATTTGGAGCAGCAGAATAGAAAAAAGTAATTGATGCAACTGAAAATATATAAAGTACTGACCAAAATTTACATTTGTTCAGTAAACAAACAAATTCTTGTAGCCAGTTTCAGTAATTTCAGTAATTACAAAGTATCAAGGTAACTTTGCCAGATGGTTCATGTATGTTAATGTATTTACAAAAATACACAGGCTTATTAGTAGCACATTGAGAGATAATGTGTAATGACTTGCTAATAGGTCATCAGTTACCCCCTTCTATAGCACAAGATGTCTCACTAAAAATATAAGGAAAATACGAAAATATCATGAATGCAAGCACAGTAAGAAGTCTCCATTATCTAAAGCTACCAAATGCTCAAACACTTTAACATATTTCTGTTTTTATTGTTAGCTTGCCATGACTGCTGTTTGCCATTTATGATAAATCACCTATTTAAAACCATTTAAAAAAAGCAGATATTTTGCCAGGATAGCAGAGACTTCCAGCATGGACAGCCTGTGTTACTATGTAAATAACTTTAGTTGCCTTTAAGCAACAGTGAACACATTTCAGAATGTTTGCTTTTACATAAGAAGATAATTAATAAGTATTACTATTATTCGTATTAGTATTATTAACCATAAACCTAAATGTACAGTATTATACATTTATATATTTTGTTTTATATACATATATATTTTTTAAATACTCTATAAGGACTACTGGGCTATCTCCAATATCAGCAAAGGGTGGAAGATGACACAAAGAAAGTATATATTTTTAATTTATTCAGTGGGTGCATCACCACACGTGTATCTGCTTTATGATGATTGATGATAAAGATGATGATGGAGAAGACAGCATTGGTTAGGAAAATAGCATAGCATCCGTAGTATCTGGAACTTGGTTAGGGAGGCTGATGATGGTGACGAATAAGTAGAGATTTTTTTCAAGAGCATGGTAGAACTACAGCACTAAAGCATGTTCTATAAGGCAAGAAGGTAACAATGGGAAAGAAAAAAAAACATAATTCCTTTTTATTTCATTCAGGATGTTAAATTGGCAGCTAGCACCAGACATTAGGGTCAACAATGAGCTTGTCAGATCAGTAGATGATAAAGAACACAAAAAATATATATTTTGTTTTCAGGGAGCAGCAACACCATCATATTGGAGGATAGAGGATATAGAGGATTTGTTAAAATATGTTTATATAATGTATATAATAAATGCATCTTGGTGGTGGTAACCTGACAATATAATCTCACTCCCATCTTACATCCCTCTCCATCCTTCTCCTACTAACTTCCAGGGATATTTCCCATATTCTTTGTTCTCTGCTGTCTCTCACCCTCACACCTGTCACCCTATTTATACTGGCAGCAACCCACTTGATTACCCGTTCTGTCTGTAAAAATCTCACCTCTGTCCATGACCATTTTATCTTGCCATTAGTGAAACCTGGCTTCAGGAGTCTGACTCTCCAGCATGGTGGCCTTTACTGGTGTCAATCTTCTTTGATGACTTCTATGCCTGGCTATGCAGCCGTCTCTGAAATATCCCCTTCCACTATCATTCTTTGTGACTTTAATTTTCCCTTTAACACTAACACCAGGCTAAATCTCTACTTCTTAACTAACTTTTTAGTCAAACTTGAGAAAACCCCACTATATGTTTGATATGTGTTCCCATTCACACCACATGGCTAATTAAAAAAAAAATCTTACCTTTTAGCTGTTTTTCAAGAGAAGGTGTCATGGCTGACACAGTGTTCAAATCTAGTCACTATTCATAATGAAGCTATGCCTGCATAATGCAGACAGACTTAATTATGGCAAACAAGAGAACTATGTTGGATTTTTCCTTGCTGGAGGGTCTATAAAAGAGCATCTAAAAATGGTAGGCTGCAAGTTATGCTATGTGAAAGGGCACATGTAACAAATATACAGTAGGTGTTATCCCAATTTGGCTGCAAAAGTGGAAATACATTTTAAGCTTAACTTTTGACCTAACACAATAGACACATACTCCTACTTACTCTGATGGTGACACTCTTGACCTTGTATTCTCCTGCCCTTGCTCCCCTTACTTCACACAGACTTAGTCTCAGATCACTACAATCCTGGCAAACCAACACTACAAAAAGCCTAAAAAGACATAGCCACACTCTCTTAAACGATTGCTGTGTACAGCTAAAACCCATACACATTTCTGTTCTAAAATATAATTCCTCCTCCCATGCTGCCAAACAGACCTAAACTGATATAAACGCCCTCTCAACCAGTCCTCATTAACTCTTTTTAACCTTTAACTCCCTACTTCATTCCCCATCCTATCCGCGGCCAACTCATTCACAGCCCAGGACACTACCAATCACTTAAAAAAAGTAGATGCAACTTGCATAGTCTCTACTCTCTGGACCCCCCCCCCCTGAACATACCATGCCGTCTACCACATTTAGTGCTTTCCTCTTTTGACCATGTTACTACTATAGAGCAGGTTGCAATACTCTACATGGATGCCCACATAACCACTGGCATCCTGGTGCCAGTTCCCTCGCAATTACTTTGGTCACCCTTTTTCTCTGCTCTCTAACTCACGTCTTTAATCTCTTCTTCTCTACAGGCATCATTCCCCTCCCCTCTAATATATGCACCGATCACCCCATATATTATAAAAGCCCTTCCTGAACCCTATCAGTCTGGACAACTTAAGACCCATCCACATTCAAACTTTTAGAACACCTAGACTACAAGCATCTGAGCACCTGACTGACAACAAACCTTCTCAAACCCTTACAGCCTGTTTTTCGCCCACAACACTTCACAGTGACTTCACAGTGACTACTAAAATGCACTTAGCATACTACTTATTGCTAAAACCATGGTCACTACCTGTTTTCTTTCTTTTATACATTTGACCAACCACTCCTCGTAAAAAAAGAAAAAAACTCCACTCCCCTGGCCCCTAAGCAACTGTTGTTTCTTGGTTCTCCCCCTACCTACTTAAAAACTCTTCAGTGTTACATATAACTCTATCCCCTTCATTGCTCTTCCTCTTTCTGTAGGGGTCCCCTAATTCTCTGTCCTTAAGTGATAACTTTGGATATATATATTTTATGCTGATAACTGTACCATATTTTGTATGGAGTAATAATTAGAAGTTTTGCACAGAGTTTTCTAAAGACAGCGTTGGGTCCACACACCTTGGCCTGGATTCAGAAAGAAGATACGACGGCGTATCTCCTGATACGCCGTCGTATCTCTGAGTCCGGCCATCGTATCTATGCGCCTGATTCATAGAATCAGGTTACGCATAGATATGCCTAAGATCCGACCGGTGTAAGTGACTTACACCGTCGGATCTTATGCTGCAATTCTAGGCCGGCCGCTAGGTGGCGCTTCCATATCTTTTACGCGTCGAATATGCAAATGAGCATTTACGCCGATTCAGGAACGAACGACCGCCCGGCATTTTTTTTTACGTCGTTTGTGTTCGGCTTTTTCCAGCGGAAAGTTACCCCTGCTATAGGAGGTGTAAGTGCGGCGTATCCTATGTTAAGTATGGCCGTCGTTCCCGCGCCGAGTTTTGAATTTATTTACGTTGTTTGCGTAAGTCGTTCGCGAATACGGCCGGACGTAATTTACGTTAACGTCAAAACCAATGACGCCCTTGCGACGTCATTTGGAGCAATGCACGCTGGGATATGTTACGGACGGCGCATGCGCCGTTCAACTAAAACGTCAAAAACGCGGGGTCAACATAAATGTACATAAAACACGCCCCCTACATCCCCATTTGAATTACGCGGCCTTACGCCGCAACACATACGCCGCTCTAACTAAGGGCGCAAGTTCTTTGTGAATAAAGAACTTGCGCCCAAAGTTAGAGCGGCGCAACGTATCGGAGATACATTAAGCGGGCCGGACAGATACGCCAATGTATCTGAATCCGGCCCCTTGAGTTTTCAAGGATCACCTGAAGGCGGACAGGGTAGGAGCTGTTCGTACCATCGTACCAATGCTACATCCACCTAGGTAAATATGATTCTTAAAAAAAAAAAAAATACATTGTGTAAACATCTAAAAAACACATTAATTTAGACAAACTGACTATTCGGTTCAGCATTCAAATGACAAGAGGGTTGAGCTGAAAGGTGGAACTACTATTAAAAGCTTTTTATTATTACTATATATTCTATTTTAGTATTAAGTTCACTATTAAAAGCTACTATTAAAAGCACAACAAATTAAAAAATCTTTTTTTTTTTTTCATACAAACATAACTGTGTGGATTTTCACTTTAGCTGCACTTGAGACAGGCAGATTTTCAATAAGTAAATTTTCACTTTAATAAATAAATAGATAATTGCACAAAAAATCCAAATAATGAAGAATATTAATAGATGCATCAAGCCCAGAGTCACTGATTTTAACATTTGCCCCACTTTAATTGATTTCACAAAGTCTTCTTTTTCTGCATATTTTAAACTTGCCTGAAAAATCTGATTAATTAGATTGAGTAATGAAAAAAAAAAAAAAAAAGAACAAAATGCCACACAGAATGATCTGTACTGTTTGAACAAACAATGCTTATAACTTAATTCAGCTTTTGTGCTCTAAGGAACAATAGAAACAACTGGATTCTCATCTTACTAAATCAAAACAGATCAATGCTTCTGGTCATAAACATAGAATGAGGAGTGTCATTAATCTTTGAGCCAGATCAACTGAACGTTGCTTCAAGGAAGCTGAAACTTCATCTTTTCCCTATCCTTAAATAACTTTTCATTTCGGATTAAGTTTCGAAAGTCACCTGAAAACTTGAAATGCAGTAAGCATCTTGTTAATTTCCTGATAGGTATAAAATTTCCTTCAGGATTTTGCACATCTGAATGACACAGATAAAGATCAGACCTGGCAAATAAAGAGGTGCCTGGAACCATCGCAACAAAATGAAAAGAGAAATATTAACAGCAACTATCTTGCTGCATTGCATGCATTTCCACTGGTTCATTGACGGCACTGTAACAAAGTAGCTTGTAGAATTCCATTACAGTTAATGTATGACAGGGTTATTTGCATGTCACCTTTCATTTGTTTGCAAAGGCATTTTCATGTGAAAAGATATGCATAAAGATGTAAGGAACCATTATATATTTAGAATAGTCAAGCTCTCTGGACCAGATTTAAGTGAAGGTTTTCACTATAGCAACCAGTAAAATGTTAGTTGTCATAGAAATGCAATTCATGCCGATTGGTAGACCTGGGAAACTTTTCTGCTTTTCTTTCCTCCAGCCTTCATACAGAAGAGTTTGTGGAGCAATACCTGAATAGCACTCATATATAAAAGGTACTAGGTCATCTGATGCAAATTTCCAAGACACAGAGCTCCTGCGAACCCATAGACTTGAATAAAATGTTACACAACTAGGCTGATGCACTAAAGGAGGTAAGGGATGTTCACTTGATGAAATATATGACTATTTACTTTTAGAACCCAATTGTGTGCCAATGGAATAATATAAAATATATATATATTTTCACAGTATTGACTAAATGGAGCATTTACACAATATATTGTGTGAACATTCTCAACTTCCTTAGTAACTCAACCTTGATGCTTCATTTACGTTGGTTACAATGTTCAACTTCCCTGTTGCCATTTCAATCCCATACACAGTGCTGAGAAATTGATTTACTAAAGGAATTGAGACTGTTGACCTAGCAAAGTGAATGTTCATTATGGAAAGCACATGTTCACTTTGCAAAGTGGATGTCAGTGCATAAAGTCGAGTTGAGTTTATAGTAAATATCCAATCATGTGCTGGCAAAATGCAACCTGACCTCACGAGAATACCATCTGACCAAGCTGTCTGTCTGGTCTTAACAGAGACTCTACCCTTATGCCTTGTACACACAACCGGTTTTCATGATGAGAAAAAATATTTTTTTATATTGGTCGTGTGTATGCTCTGAAGCAGTTTTCCCGCAAAAAATTTAAACCAGCTCTCTTTTTTCCTCGTCGTGTTTCCCGTTAGTCTTTTTCTCATCACGAAAAATGGTCATGTGTATGCTTTTCAGAGGGGAAAAAAACGTGCATGCTCAGAATCAAGTATGCAGCCCAAAAGGTGGCGCCATTTGAAAGGAACTTCCCCTTTATAGTCCCGTCGTACGGGTTGTACGTCACCGCAATTTGGTCCGACGTTTTTTTGCATGAACGCGTGTATGCAAATCAGTCTGGAGAGGAATCACGTCAGGAAAGACTTTTTTTCCTGCTGAGAAAAATGGTTGTGTGTACGAGGCATAACATTTGATCTGGCTGCCACTGTGTTGTTGGTGTGCTTTTGGACTACCCTATTAGTGGACAGTGTGTACAAGAAACCTACCGTACTTCCAACCTAATATAAGTTACATTGTCTCTAGTGGAGTCTCTGTAGGAGCTGAAAATTAAAGGTTTCCTGCTAAATACCTTAAAGCCAAGAATTAGAACAGTATTCAGACAGAAACTGATATTCTGGTTCCTTACAAGAAGCAATGGATGGTTAAAGCCACATCACATTTCTTTTACCCAGGGCACAAGGTTTGTAGATTGCACTTTTGTGGCTATTTACTAAAATAAATTACTCTGAACATGTAGGGCCAGATTCACAAAGAGATACGACGGCGTATCTAATGATACGCCGTCGTTTTTTTGAGATCCGACGGTCAGATCTATGCGACTGATTCATAAGAATCAGTTACGCATAGATCTCCCTTAGATCCGACAGGTGTAAGTGACTTACACTGTCGGATCTTTGGCTGCAATCTTCCGCTGTCCGCTAGGTGGCATTTCGTGTTTTACTCGCAACGAATATGCAAATGGGGAGATACGCCGATTCAGAAACGAACGCCCGCCCGTCGCTTTTTTTTTACGTTGTTTGCGTTCGGCTCTTTCCAGCAGATAGTTACCCCTGCTATATGAGGGGTAGCTAATGTTAAGTATGGCCGTCGTTTCCGCGACGAGTTTTGAATTTTTACGTCATTTGCGTAAGTCGGTCGCGAATACGGATGGCCGTAATTGACGTTAACACCGGAAACAATGACGTCCTAGCGACGTCATTTGGAGCATGCGCACTGGGAAATTTCACCGGCGGGGACGCGCCTGATTTAAATTGTACACTCCCCCTAGCCGCGGAATTTGAATTCCGCCGGGGGAGTTACGATCCGCCGGCGCAAGTTTGGAGGTAAGTGCTTTGTGAATACTGCACTAGCCTCGCAAAATTGCGCCGGCGGATCGTAAATCACATAGATTACGCGGATCTAAAGATCCGCTAATCTATGTGAATCTAGCCCGTAGTCTTACTGTCCACCAAAAAAGATAGATCAGGTCATAACAGGAATTTTTTTTTTTTTTCGCAAATGATACATTGCTTTTATAAAAAATTAGACTATACAGTAAAACCTTGGATTGCAAGCATAATTCTTTCCAGAAACATGCTTGTAATCCAAAGCACTTGTATATCAAAAGGAATTTTCACCATAGGAAATAATTGAAACTCAAATGATTTGTTCCAAAACCATTTATTCATATGTAGGTCCTTCAGTTTATAGTCCATGTAAAAAGATTATAGCAACGTGATAGGTTGTGTAACCATAAAATGTCCATCCACAAATGGAAGCCTCCCCAAGGGGATAAGAAGCAAAATCCAGCAGGAGCCACAGAGTATAAAAGAGAAGAGAGGCGCCTCTAAGGCCCCGTACACATGGTCGGACCAAACCGATGAGACTGGCCTGTCGGACCGTTTTCATCGGTTCACCTCTGAAGTGGCCGTACAGCCTGATATGTGTACACACCATCAGTCCAAAATCCGATCGGGTCAGAACGTGGTGACGTCAAACACACGATGTGCTGAATAAAACAAACTTCAATGCTTCCAAGCATGCGTCGACTTGATTCTGAGCATGCGCGGGTTTTGAACCGATGCTTTTCTGTACTAACCATCGGTTTGGTCCGATGGGGCAGTGGTCCATCGGTTCAGTTTTGAAGCATGTTTAGAAATTTTGGACCGAAGGAAACCAGACCGATAGCTTATACACACGGTCAGTTTGGTCCGATGAAAATGAACTTCGGTTCATTCTCATCGGACCAAACCGACCGTGTGTACGGGGCCTAAGTGTAGCAATATGTTGCTAAATCTTGTACCTTCATTAAATGTAACCATATTGCTACACTTAGATGTGCCTCTCTTCTCTTTTATATTCAGTTGTGACACGACGCTGTATATCAAGTCAAATTTTTTTTAAAAAAATGTAGCTTGTCTTTCAAAACGCTCTCAAACCAAGGTTTTCCTGTATAAACCCCTGTTTTTAATGCACTGTTAGACAGGTGAATTTGGTTGGTTGCTGATTGGTTAGTAAGTTGAGCTTGGATATTCTGTGTGTTTTGCAATGTGTTCGCCCTTTCCAGTGCTCCTGGCTGTGAAGACCAGTCATAGGTAGGGGCAGTGACAGTTGTTTTTTATATTGTTGTCATTGTGGTCAGGCAACGCGCTAGCACCTTTGCTGCCATTGTGCAATGTGCTGCCATTGTGCAATGTGCTGGGTGTTTAGTGTGCTCTTGCCCCTTTAAGGAGGGTTGGGCTCTCTCCAGTCATCTGCCCTTCATCTATCCATCAGCATACATGTGCTTCCACTGAGGAGACTTAACATTTTAGAGTTAGGACTGCAGTACACAGGGAGCCTTGACGGGGGCCTGCAGCTTACACATGTATTTGCAAATGCGTGCAACTAAACCCCTGTTTTTAATGCACTGTTAGACAGGTGAATTTGGTTGGTTGCTGATTGGTTAGTAAGTTGAGCTTGGATATTCTGTGTGTGTTTTGACATGCGTTCGCCCTTTCCAGTGCTCCTTGCTGCAAAGACCAGTCATAGGTAGGGGCAGTGACAGTTGTTTTTTACTGTATATAAGTTTGAGTATAATTAGCTAAAAGGTAGACAATATTTTGCATGTAAACTATTTGTTTTCATGATCATTTCATGATGATTGTCCAAATATTTTTTCAGTACAAGGTTTCTTGTATTGTTTGCACCTGAAGACTACTCTGTCCACATATAAAGGAAAGAATAAACAGAAAACAGAGCACAGGAGAAAACATAGTTACAAAAGCAAACAATATTTATGTAACATTATATTTTTAAACACAAAATAGCTACAAATAACTAAGATTACACCCAATTTACCCCAGCTATAAGCTATTAAGACACCAGAACTATGTTGCTGTCCCCTGGAATCCCAGATAAGAACCCATGACTGTAAAATCCTTCTCATTTTGGCAGGTATAGCACTTTTTTTTAGCAGTGAAGGGCAGCAGGAAACACAATTTGACATAAAAAAAGTTAAGAAATATTACAACCGTTGCAAAACAAACTGCAAGAAATCAGTAGTCTTTTTATCCTCACTGCTTACAAAATCTGAAAAAAATACCTTACGGAAAAGGATTAAAAGAGTTTACCTGTCTGACCAAAACAATTGTGTATATGTAAAGATCAGAAAATGTACCAGTATGATATATTATACATACTGTAAAGAGTATTTGGTTTCAATTGTGTCTGTAATTTTGACATGGAAAATCTAATTCTGTTCAGCAAGAAAAGTACATGGTTCTTTTGACCTAGAAGCATTAAACTACCTTAGCAATTTGCCAATTTACTTTCTTACTGACCTTGAACTAAAGATGCCAAAATCATTATTAGCAAATTGTTTGTCTGCTACCAGGAACAGGTTTTTGTACAGGCATCTCTTTCATCTTAACATATTAATGAATAGCTCCATATGCACTGAGAATTTAGTGCAACATGCACTTTGCCAATATAATTTATTACAGTAAGTGGATTAGGTTTCAAAGCATCCTGTCTTCATATAATGTCATTATTGAAACTGAATCGCGAAAACGCAACAAGGGTTTTTGTTCTTCCCAAGATACAATACCATTTTGTATGGAAATATAACATGTTGATACCGGCTGTCATGCAAATTGCAATTTCTCTCAGACAATCCTATCATGCAATGTCATCCTAAACAGAAATATTTGGCTCCTGTTCAGTCAATGAAAGGACTGAGAAGATATGATAGGAAATAGAAGAGCAGCAATGACAGAGGCAAATGCTTACCACATGGGGGAGCAATAGCAAATGTGCCAGGTCCTCTAACCTAAAATTACTTGATGGTCTAACCTGCCCGATCATTTTTTTCTGCCTAATGCCCCGTACACACGATCGGAATTTCCATTGGGATAAACTTCAACGTATTTTTCTGACGGAATTCCGTTCAAGCTGTCTTGCATACACAGTCACACCAAATTCCGGCCGTCCAAAACGCAGTGACGTACAAAACTACAACGAGCCGAGAAAAATTAAGTTTAATGCTTCCAAGCATGCGTCGACTTGATTCTGAGCATGCATGTTTTTTTCTCCGTCGGAGTTCCATACAGACGAGCGGAATTTCCGATAGAATTTTTTTTATCTTAAAAAAAAAGAGAATGTTCTCTTTCTAAGTCAATTGGAATTTCCGATGGAAAAACTCAGATGGGGAACACAAACGGTCGGAATATCCGATGAGAAAATTACATCTGACTTTTTCCATCGGCATAAGGCATGTACAAGGCATAAGAGGGATCGACTACTGGGGGATACAGGCATTGAATTAAAGATCAACAAGAAAATCATTATTGGGACTGGTAATGCAAACTAGAAAATATTGTGACGTTTAAAGTCAGAAAGTCCATCAAATCTGAATTAATATATAATAGTTTATATCAATCTTCCATGATGTCATGTAGTGAGATTGATCAGGGTTCCACAGAGTATCACTGAGTGAGACTGCAGCCTCCTTCCATTATAATCTGTGCTGTGCAACCTCCTCTAAACAACTACACCCCCCCCCCCCCACATGCACACTGCTTGTCTAAAGTAGTTAAGAATTTTCACACAATGAATGAATGAAAACTTATATAGCGCAACACATGCAAACTTAATCGCCTCTGGGCGATAATCTGTGTGAATATTCATTTCAATTATTCAATTATGTGAAAAGCAAATTTCCTGTTTACTTATTTCAACTGCACATTACTGAATATCTCAAGCAATTATTCACAAAGATAACCTGTCCAGGTTTAGTTCACAAAGTTTTGCGAGTCCTGAGTGAAGTTTGCAAATTTTGCAGCAAACCCTATTTAAGTCTGTGGAAGGCAAATCTTGTTACTCAATTAGGGCCATTTGTAGGGCTCATAAACAAGTTCTTGTCAGCAACAAGACAAAAAATGGGGAGCTAGACACTGCCATGGGGGTGCACATATTAAAGCATCAATAACAGCACAGTGCTGGTGCTGTGTAATTCTCCCCCCCCCCCCGTATCACCTGTAAATACCTGGCTGATCCTGCCTGGCTATACGCTCCCCCCTGTAAACTGACCATGATATATCACCGTGGTCAGTTTACGTGTGTCTGTCATCCGCTGCTATCTGCAGCTCCCCCTGTGTCTCCATCTATCCTCCTCCGCCCTCCCTGCCTGTCGGCTCTCACTAGTGCTGCTCTGCTCCTCTCCTCTCTGCTGCTTCAAGTAATCATTATATCATCCCCTCTGTCACATAAAAATCTGTATCCTAGTGCTTTATAAAGAAAAAAAGTAGATTTCTACCTGTTTTAACAGTGTCTTCCAGTGATCGCATAACTCCAGGCTCTCTGCTCCTCTCCTCCCTGGCTGACATTAGCAGGGTAATCTCAGCCCTGTCCGCTGGAGCTGTCAGACGGGGAGAGCTGAGAGCCTGGAGTCAACTTTCTGCTGTAAGACACTGTTAAAAACCTGTATCCTAGTGCAATATAAAGTTTTATGTGGGGATGATATAATGATCCATTAGTGCAGGGGTCTGCAACCCCCGGTCCGCGGCCCACTACCGGGCCGCAGCCTGTTTACTGGTGGGCCGCGAAGCCTGCGGTGCGGTGGTGGCAAGCGAGCAGAGAGATCGCCACCGTCACCGCACTTCCGCCTACACAGCACCGCCGCACTTCCGCCCACAGCCCCGCCGCTGTTAGGGGTGAAGCAGGCGAGCAGAGAGATGACATCATCTCCCACTGCTCGCCCGCATCACCGCTGTTCCGCCCACATAGCCCCGCCAAAGTACCAAGGGGGGCGAGGGTGCATTATGCACTGGATAGCCCAGCCCCCCTACGTGAGTGAAGACAGGCAGCAGCGACAGCGCTCGGCGCTGTGACATCCAGGGCAGGGAGATAGGTGAGCTGTGGCAGGGGGGTCAGTATGTGCGCTATCACATTACACTGCACAGCGGGGGGGGGGGACAGTGTGCAGAGCTGGAGAGGGTGGGCAATGTGCAGGAGTCCAGAGCTGGTGGTGGGGGGGGATTGTGCAGGGGTCCCAAGTCTGGGGGGGGGGCAATGCGCAGGAACTCTAGCAATCTGCATCTGGTGGCATGTGACTGTGGCATTTGGCAATCTGCATCTGGTGGCATGTGACTGTGGCAATCTGCATCTGGTGGCATGTGGCAATCTGCATCTGGTGGCATGTGGCAATCTGGTGACAAGCACTGTGGCAATCTGCATCCGGTGGCATGTGACTGTGGCATGTGGAAATCTGCATCTGGTGGCATGTGACTGTTGCAATATGCATCTGGTGGCATGTGGCAATCTGCATATGGTGGCATGTGGCAATCTGCATCTGGAGGTATGTGGCAATCTGCATCTGGTGCCATGTGGCAATCTGGTGACAGGCACTGTGGCAATCTGCATCTGGTGGCATGTGGCAATCTGCATCTGGTGGTATGTGACTGTGGCATGTGGCAATCTGGTGACAGGCACTGTGGCAATCTGCATCTGGTGGCATGTGGCAATCTGCATCTGGTGGCATGTGACTGTGGCATGTGGCAATCAGCATCTGGTGCCATGTGGCAATCTGCATCTGGAGGCATGTGGCAATCTGCATCTGGAGGCATGTGGCAATCTGCATCTGGAGGTATGTGGCAATTTGGTGACAGGCACTGTGGCAATCTGCATCTGGTGGCATGTGGCAATCTGCATCTGGTGGCATGTGACTGTGGCAATCTGCATCTGGAGGCATGTGGCAATCTGGTGACAGGCACTGTGGCAATCTGCATCTGGTGGCAATCTGCATCTGGAGGCATGTGGCAATCTGGTGACAGGCACTGTGGCAATCTGCATCTGGTGGCATGTGACTGTGGCATGTGACAATCTGCATCTGGTGGCATGTGACTGTGGCATGTGGCAATCTGCATCTGGTGGCATGTGGCAATCTGCATCTGGAGGCATGTGGCAATCTGCATCTGGAGGCATGTGGCAATCTGGTGACAGGCACTGTGACAATCTGCATCTGGTGGCATGTGGCAATCTGCATCTGTTGGCATGTGACTGTGGCAATCTGCATCTGGTGCCATGTGGCAATATGCACCTGGAGGCATGTGGCAATCTGCATCTGGTGGCATGTGGCAATCTGCATCTGGAGGCATGTGGCAATATGGTGACAGGCACTGTGGCAATCTGCATCTGGTGGCAATCTGCATCTGGAGGCATGTGGCAATCTGGTGACAGGCACTGTGGCAATCTGCATCTGGTGGCATGTGACTGTGGCATGTGACAATCTGCATCTGGTGGCATGTGACTGTGGCAATCTGCATCTGGTGGCATGTGGCAATCTGCATCTGGAGGCATGTGGCAATCTGCATCTGGAGGCATGTGGCAATCTGGTGACAGGCACTGTGGCAATCTGCATCTGTTGGCATGTGACTGTGGCATGTGGCAATCTGCGTCTGGTGCCATGTGGCAATCTGCATCTGGAGGCATGTGGCAATCTGCATCTGGTGGCATGTGGCAATCTGCATCTGGAGGCATGTGGCAATCTGCATCTGGAGGCATGTGGCAATATGGTGACAGGCACTGTGGCAAGCTGCATCTGATGGCAGATTCGGCATTATGGTGAGTTTAACTATTTAATTTTATATTACAATATAATAAAAATAATGTGCTTCAATCATCCTGACACCATATTAACCATGGTGTTGTGATGATTGAAGTGCTAACACTAGCCATTTCCTGACCAATTGGCCGCGAAAAACCGCATCGTTGGCCCGCATTATCGGGCCTTGGCACAATTTTCATCCACAATGCCGATCCCCGGTGCCAAAAAGGTTGGGGACCACTGCATTAGTGGCTTAACAACCACTTTAAAGGGTCACTAAAGGAAAACATTTTTTTGCCTAAAATTAATGTCTGCAAGGGAGACAGACAGAATAGTGTAATGGTTCTGTTAAAAAACAAGTAAATACCTATTATATTCCTTCATCTATATCACCTACGGCATTTTAGTTTCTGTTCTCTCATTCACTTCCTGGTTTGCATCGTTTGTTCATGTAAGAACTACATTCCCCAGTATGAATTGCGGCACGCCCAGTAATTCACACCTCCTTGAAGTTTCTAACACGTAGAGAGCGTCCTGCCGCACAGATGTAGTTCCCAGGAGGGGGCGAGCACGTTACTGACCACCGCAGTAAAGCCTCCCATCACGGTGGTGAGTAAAATCAGACAAGCAGGAAGTGAACAGAACAGAGAAGAAATAGAGCAACTTCTGAGCAAAAATGAACAATGAGGAAGTGAAAAGAGGAATGTCTGCAGGTAAAGGATGCTTATTATGAAAAAAAAAAAAAATTCCTTTACAACCCCTTTAAGGATAGTGTCCATATGAAGCCATATATTATTGCATAGCTGTTTTGCTCCTTTTAACCACTTAAAGCGGTGGTTCCCCCTAAAACAAATTTCTAACAATACATTCGTAAGACTGCTTACACTGCGGGTAGGCTGGCTTTTGTTTTGTTTTTTTAGTACATACCTCGATATCGCCGTTTCGTCCCTTGGCGGTGGGCGTTCCTAGTTGATTGACGTTCCTTTGACGGGCGCATACTGCGCGTCACGACTTTCCGACAGAAGCCGAACGTCATTGCGCAGGCGCCGTATAGAGTCGGCTCTATACGGTGCCTGCGCAGCGACGTTCGGCTTCTTTCGGAAAGTCGTGACGTCACGTATGTGCCCATCGGAGGAACGTCAATCAACTAGGAACGCCCACCGCCAAGGGACGAAACGGCGATATCGAGGTATGTACTAAAAAAAAAACCAAAAGCCAGCCTACCCGCAGTGTAAGCAGTCTTACGAATGTATTGTTAGAAATTTGTTTTAGGGGGAACCACCCCTTTAAGCCCCGGCCCATTTTGCTAGTCAAAGACCAGACCACTTTTTGCGATTCGGCACCGCATCGCTTTAACTGACAATTGCGCGGTCGTGCGACGTGGCTCCCAAACAAAATTTACGCCCTTTTTTTCCACAAATAGAGCTTTTTTTTGGTGGTATTTGATCACTTCTGCGTTTTTTTTTTTTATTATAAACAAAAATAGAGCGACAATATTTTTTACTTTTTGCTATAATAAATATCCCCCAAAAATATAAAAAAAAAAAATGTTTCTCAGTTTAGGCCGATTTGTATACTTCTACATATTTTTTGTAAAAAAATAAAAATATCGCAATAAGCGTTTATTGATCGGTTTGCGCAAAAGTTATAGCAGCTACAAAATAGGGGATAGTTTTAATGGCAGCGATCAGCGATTTTTATTGTGACTACGAATTCATGGCGGACACTTTTGACACATTTTTGGGATCATTGTCATTTTTACAGAGATCAGTGCTATAAAAATGCACTGATTACTGTAAAAATTACACTGGCAGTGAAGGAGTTAACCACTAGGTGGCGCTGCAGGGGTTAAGTCAGTACTTGGGCGTGATTCTTACTGTTAGGGGGCGTGGCTACACGTGACACATCACTGATAACCGTTCCCAATCACGGAGAACAGCCATCAGTGACAGTGTCACTAGGCAGAATAGGGGAATGCCTTGTTTACAAAGGCATACCCCTGTTCTGCCTTTGCCGACCGCGGGACGCCCGCTAACGTCGAGTTTCCGAGACCCGTGAGCACGCACTACAGGGAAATTTAAAGGGACGTACAGGTACGCCAATGTGCCTGCCCCTGCCATTGTGTCGACATACATCTGCGTGCGGCGGTCGGAAAGTGGTTAAAAACAAAATAATAACAGAAATCACCCAAATGGCCCTGATCAAAAGTTTACATACCTTGAAATGTTTGGCCCTGGTATAGACACACAAAGGCTAAAATGGCAATTAAAAGTACATTTTCCACATCTGTGGCTTTTTAAAATGCAATTAATGTCTGTGTACTCTATCACATTAATGGTAGATCTAATGGAGATTGTACAATCAGATTGTATAGTATATGGTGAGCTTTACAGAACCCAAAACACTCTTCTCCTGTTTTCAATACTACAGCTCTATCCACATTGGCTGTTATCTGATCACTCAATCAAACGATCTATGCAAGATGAAAGTTAAGGTAGAACAAAAAAATGCCTGTATATTTAGTGAGTACAGTGATCACTGATTAATTGTATTTCATTTAAAAAACATGCACCTGGAAGTGAGTGGTAGGTAGGAGGATGGATGATGCAGGGTGTATGCCAATGAGGTCAGGTGGTTAACTTCTTCCTGTGTCATGACCTATAGAAGGCAAGTGTGTGCAGGTAAGTGTGTGCAGAATAAATGGAAAGCTTTATTTCTGAAAAATAAGTACATTAATGCTATATTGGTACATAAGGGAGCTGGAATTTAGAGAAAAAAAAATTATCACTGTATTAATGTCACTGGTCCCTGCAAAGTCTCAAAAGTGTCAGTTAGTGTCCGATTGTCTGCCACAATATCGCAGTTCCGCTATAAGTCTCTGATCGCCGCCATTACTAATATAATTTTTTTTATAAGAATTCCATAAATACTTACCTCAGTTTGTAGACACTTAAACGTTTGCATAAACCAATCAATTTACAGTTGTGCTAATAGGATACATACCCTGGCAGAATTTATGATTTCTTGGCCCTTTTTCAGAGAATATGAATGATAACACAAAAACTTTTCTTTCACTCATGGTTAGTGTTTGGCGGAAGCCATTTATTTTCAACCGTGTTTACTCTTTTTAAATCATAATCACAACAAAAACTACCCAAATGACCCTGATCAAAGTTTACATACCCTGGTGATTTTGGCCTGATAACATGACACAAAGGGGTTTGAATGGCTATTAAAGGTAACCATCCTCACATGTGACCTGCTTGCTTGTAATTGGTGTGTGTGTATAAAAGGTCAATGAGTTTCTTTACTCCTGACAAACCCTTGAATCTTTCATCCAGTGCTGCACTGACGTTTCTGGATTCTGAGTCATAGGGAAAGCAAAAGAATTGCCAAAGGATCTGCAGAAAAAGGTAGTTGAACTGTATAAAACAGGAAAGGGATATAAAAAGATTTCAGATAGGAAATGAGGGAGTCTGTTGAAACCAAACCACGGTCAGGCAGACCAACTAAAATTGCAGCCACACCTGCCAGTAAAATTGTTCGGGATGCAAAGAAAACCAAACCCCACAAATAACTTCAGATCAAATACAGGACTCTCTGAAAACATGTGGTGTGGCCGTTTCAAGATGCACATTAAGGTGGCACTTGAAGAAAGATGGGTTGCATGATCGAGTCGCCAGAAGAAAGCCAGTACTATGCAAATGCCACAAAGTATCCTGTTTACAATACGCCAAACAGCACAGAGACAAGCCTTAAACCTTCTGGCACAAAGTCATTTGGAGTGATGAGACCAAAATTTAGCTTTTTGGCCACAACCATAAACGCTTCATTTGGAGAGGAGTCAACAAGGCCTAAGATGAAAGGTACACTATTCCTACTGTGAAACATGGAGGTGGATCGCTGAGGTTTTAGGGATGTGTGAGCTACAAAGGCACAGGAAATTTGGTCAAAGTTGATGGCAAGATGAATGCAGTATGTTATCAAAAAATACTGGAGGAACATTTGCAGTCATCAGCCAGGAAGCTACGCATGGGACGTACTTGGACATTCCAACATGACAATGATCCAAAACACAAAGGCCAAGTCGACCTGTCATTGGCTACAGCAGAATAAAGTGAAGGTTCTGGAGTGGGGTATGTAAACTTTTGATCAGGGTCATTTGGGCCACAAAACAAAAGAGTGCGACACCAGGAGGTGTTTTGTCTTTATAGGAGCAGAAGCCCTAAAACAAGACATTTGCGGAAGAAAAAGTCCCGCCACCGTTCAAAATCTCCGCATGCGTCTGGGTCACGCACAGTACATAGATCCCAATCAATGGCCAGTCCAGGCCGCAAAGCTGATCAGACCGCGATGGTGGCAGAACCAAACAGGACAAGAGGCCGTCCTGAAAAGGGCCGCTGCTGGGCATGTTTAGCGCCATCTGCCCCTGGAAAACTCCGATACGCAGATCCACAGATGATTCTATGTTTCCGGCATCACTGTCATTATGGCCTTGAATCAGTATAAAAATCTTGCAAACTTTTTTTTTTTTCTTCTGGAGATTCGGTGCAACCACATACTTGTGAGGTAACCTGTGCGATTTCATTTCTCTGCCACGGCAGACTGCATGCAGGCCCAAAATGCACCCTGAGCTTGGCAAGGCATCTTCTATCATGCTGGTATAAACGCATGGGCCAATCTCCTTTACCTGGCAGGACTGCACAGGGAGAGAAGCCTTCTCAACTGCAGACCTCCAAGATCATTTACCCTATTGCATGGGGTCTGGCAATTCATGGTACGGGAAGACCATTTCCATTTCAAATGTCTACCCCTCAGGACCAGCACAGCACCTCGAGTCTCTCCAAGAATTTGCCAGCCATCATCGCCGTTATACGTTTGAGGGGCATAAAGATCTTACACTACCTAGATGACGTTTTGCTAGTGGCCCATGCAAGCGAGGAGTGGACAGCACAACGATACCTAGGGCTTGTTTTCAATACAAGCAAAAGGCCATGTGTCGCTACTATTACGCAAAACAGCCAAGCTAGTAGCCCGTGTAAACAGCTTGAGGGAGTCCTCATCGCTGTCGGCAAGGGACTGTATGACGCTTCTGGGAATGTTCACCGCAGCAATCCCAGCTGTTCCCTGGGCAAGATTCCATACAAGGGCATTCCAGGCGACTTTTCTGAGCCAGTGGGATGGTGTATCACTTCACCAAAAAGTCTGCATACCAAGAAGGATCCGCCAGGGCTTAGCATGGTGGACAGCACCAGAAAATCTGTTGCGGGGCAACCTTGGGTGCCAGTCTCCGGGGCTAGGGCGCTCACTGCCTCGGCAGACAGGTACAAGGCGTATGGGGCAAGATGGAATCCAGACACTCCAACCTCTTAGAATTGCAGCATATCTGGCCCTGCGGGCCTTTGAGGATCTGGTTCAAGGGGCCTGGGTCAAACTGATGTTAGACAACAGAACAGCAGTGGCATATATAGCCAAACAAGGTGGAACCAAGAGCTTGCTGCTATTGCAAGTGGCGACCAAGATATTTGTCTGGGCCGAAGCACATTTGGAGGCCCTGACAGCAGCCTACATTTCGGGCAGCCAAAATTGCATTGCAGATCGTCTGAGTTGGGAGTTCCCCAACAAGAACGAGTGGGCACTGAGCGAAAAGGTCCTGGAAACAATCTTTTGCAAATGGGGGACACCCTTGGTGGATCTAATGGCGACCCCAGACAATGCGAAGACACCCCAGTTTGTCTCAAGGTTTCACTGCAACTAAGTGATAGCCCAAGATGCCTCCTCTATTCCGTGGGATTTTCCCCTAGTCTACCTTTTTCCACCGGTACCGCTAGTAATAAAAACCCTGTTGAAAATTACGAGGGAGAAGGTCCATGCAATTGTAATTCTACCCCTTTGACCATGGAGACCATGGTCCCCTCTGCTCCTACAGATGACGGCAGTTCCCCCAATACGTCTGCCACTGAAGAGAGACCTCCTGCAGCAGGGCCAGTGGTATCATCCCAATCCAGGCATCTCAGAAGAAGTAATCTCAACTTTACTGAAATCTAGGAAGGCCACGACCAATGTTACTTCTCCAAACAGAATTTGGAGAAAATTCACATTTCCTTTACAACAAAATTTCTCCCCATTGGACCCAAACATCGCACAAGTGCTGGACTTTTTACAATCGGCACTAAAAATGGGCTTAGCCTATAACACAGTAAAAGTACAAGTGTCAGACTTAACATGCTTCACAGGGCACAGATGGGCAGATGAACCACTAATAAGACAAATTTTTAAAGGCGGCCATAAAGTTGAATCCACCAAGAAAATCTCTGTTCCCAGCCTGGGACCTAGGCACGGTACTAAAAGTTCTTCTCCTACATCCATTCGTGCCAGCGCAGACATGTCCGCTTTGGTTCTTAACAGTCAAGCTGATTTTTCTCACAGCCATAATGTCAGCAAGGAGAGTCTCCAATCTAGCAGCTCTATCCTGCAAGGACCCATATTGCTTCATTCTCCCGAATAGAGTAATCCTAAGGCCCTCATCGGCCATAACTTCTAAGGTGGTTTCCAAGTTTCATGTGAATTGGGAGGCGGTTCTACCTAGCTTCACACAACCTCCAAGGCAAGAAGAGGAGCTAGACCTCAGACCGTTAGACATGGTCAACCTGTTTTCAATGTATCTACACCGCTCTCTACAGGTGCGCAAAACGGATTCCCTTTTGGTCCTGCCATCAGGACCAAAAAGAGGACAAGCCGCCTCAACAAGATGCATATCTACCTGGATCACCTATCAGTCTTACATACGAGAAACAGGGGCTGACACCTCCACAGGCGATGAAAGCTCATTCTACCAGAGGGGTGGCAGCCTCATGGGGCAGCGTCTGCCAAGATACCAGTCGAAGACATATGCAGGACCGCTAGCTGGAGTTCCTGCAAGAACTTTGCGAGGCATTACAGTTTAGACGTTATAACGGCTAATGCATCGAATTTCGGGAACGCCGTAGTATCGGCACCATTTCAAGCAAAATAAAAGATTCACTAAAGCAGCATTTCCAGTTGTTGTCCGAGTCTTATATATATTTTCCCCACCCTAGTTGAGCTAAATTAAATCCCATGGTGTGCTGACGTGAGGCTGGCCAGGAAAACGGAAAATTGTTATTAATACCTACGGTAATTTTCCTTTCCTGGCCTGTCCTCACGTCAGCACAGCTCTTTTCCCTCCCTATAAGCCTGTCGTCCGCCAGTTAAGTGGAACAAGGGCAAGGGAGGAGGGGCCCCTATTTATCAGCTAAGAAGAAGGTGGTGCTGGAGGTGACAGTAGGTATTAATAACAATTTTCTGTTATTCTATCAGATCCTTCTCTAGTCCCATAGTCTTCGAAGCAAAATTTGGCCAAGTTCCTTGTGAATGAGCCAACTGTGAAAAGTAGCATCAGTAATATGCATCCTACTCGTACAATACATAATTAAAGCTTATTAGTGGTTTTACTTTGTTTCTAATTAAGTGGAGCAGATCAAGATAATGAACAGGAACATGGGACACCACACAGTGTATTTCAGCTAAATACCTTTTGGCTGTATAAATCACCATAAACATCTCTGTATTTTATTACACAATTGCAGTCCTGCTGTTCAGACATTTGCTATATAAATCAGTTTAAAACTGAACTTTTTTTAAGGGTTTTGATTGGAGAAGGATTGGTGAACAAGTGTAATTTACATTTTTACAAACTACTTTGTTTAATCTTTCATAATTTCTATAAAAATAAAATAGTTATTACAAATGCCGCCATGAAACTTTTCTGATGGTTACTGGGATGCTAGCACCAAACAAAAATAAATATATAAGTTTGAGTTACAAGATTTTCCTGATTTAACCATTTCAGCCCCGGAAGGATTTGTCCCTTAATGACCATTTTTTTGCAATACGGAACTGCGTAGCTTTAACTGACAATTGTGTGGTCGTGCGACGTTGTACCCAAACAAAATTCACGTCCTTTTTTCCCCCACAAATAAAGCTTTCTTTTGGTGGTATTTGATCACCTCTGCGGTTTTTATTTTTTGCACTATAAACAAAAAGAAAGTGACAATTCAAAACAAAAAAAGCTATATTTTTTTACACTTTTCGCTATAATCAATACCCCCCCCCCCCCCAAAAAAAAGGACAACAAATTTCTTCCTCGGTTTAGACCCATGGATATATATATATTTTTTAAATAACAAACATGTCATACTTATCTCGCTACCTGTGCAGCTCGTTTTGAACAGAGTGGCCCCGATCCACATCTTCTGGGGTCCCTCAGCGGCTGTCTCGGCTCCTTCCCACATCAGGTAACCCCTCTGGGAAGTGCTTTCCCAAGGGGGTTACCTTGCGGGCGCACTCCCGAGTCCAGCATTTGCATCCATAGACACGAATGCCGGACTCGGCCATGCCCCCAGCACTCGCGTCACTGGATTTGATTGACAGCAGGGCAAGCCAATGGCTGAGCTGCTATCAGTATATTCAATGAAGCGCAGAGAAGACCGGGCCGAGATCCAGCGTGTTCTCGACACAGGACTTTCGAGGGCTCAGGTAAGTAAACTGGGGGGTCTGAGGGACTGGCAATTATCGGATTTTTTTTCACCTTAATGCAAAGGATGGACCTTAAACTAAACTTAAAACCTGTCCTTAACCACTTAAGCCCCACTTAAGCCCCGGACCAAAATGCAGGTAAAGGACCAGGCCCCTTTTTGCGATTTGGCACTGCGCCGCTTTAACTGACAATTGCGCGTTCATGCGACGTGGCTCCCAAACAAAATTAGCGTCCTTTTTTTTCCACAAATAGAGCTTTCTTTTGGTGGTATTTGATCACCTCTGCGGTTTTTATTTTTTGCGCTATAAACAAAAATAGAGCGACAATTTTGAAAAAAAATCAGTATTTTTTACTTGTTGCTATAATAAATATCCCCCAAAAATATATAAAAAACATTTTTTTTCTCAGTTTAGGCCGATACGTATTCTTCTACATATTTTTGGTTAAAAAAAAAATCGCAATAAGCATTTATCGCAAAAGTTTGCGCAAAATTTATAGCGTTTACAAAATAGGGGATAGTTTTATTGCATTTTTATAAAAAAAAATTTTTTTTACTACTAGTGGCGGCGATCAGCGATTTTTTTCGTGACTGCGACATTATGGCGGACACTTCGGACAATTTTGACACATTTTTGGGACCATTGTCATTTTCACAGCAAAAAATGCATTTAAAATGCATTGTTAGAAAAATCACTCAGATGGTCGAAAGCTAGGTTTCTTCTCTCCAGCAACTCGTACTCAGCAATGTTTGCCCGTAAACTTAATCAATCCCTCAAACCTTCACATATCTATAAACTCAAGAATAACAGGAACCAAGTTGTCACACACCCAAAAGAAGTACTTTCGATATTCACAAAATTTTACTCTGACCTTCTCTCTGCCCCAAACCCCTCCCCTCCCCCTCTCCCATCCACGTGGTTGAACAATCTTCCCTTCCCTAAACTCAATCAAGCACAAATAGACAACCTTAACATGCCATGCTCAGACGAAGAACTAGAACAAATTATCAAAACACTTAAGAGAAACTCCGCCCCAGGCCCAGATGGATTCTCATCACTTTATTATAAACAATATTCTCAGATCCTAGTCCCACACTTGAAGAAACTTTTTAATTGCGTCCTAAAAGGCGATCACTTCCCAGACGAGATGCTACTTGCCAACATGTCCCTAATCCCAAAACCCAACAAAGACCATACCTTAAAATATTCAGCAGACTCCTAGCTAATAGACTTTCCTCTATTATCCCTACTCTCATTTCCCCCTTCCAATCAGGCTTCATCCCCGGAAGACAAATCACAGACAACATCAGGCTAGTCACAAATATAGTCCAGGATGCCAAATTACATTCCAACCCTGTTCTGTTGCTCAGCCTTGATATAAACAAAGCCTTCGACAGTGTACATTGGTCATTCTTGGACAGTGTTCTACATAAATATGGCTTCACTGGCAAATTCTTACACGCATTTCATGCACTCTACCATAATCCCTCCACTAGAATACGTCTCCCGGGATGTAACTCTGAATTTTTTAAAGTAGGCAAAAGGTACTAGACAGGGCTGTCCCCTTTCCCCTTTACTTTTTGCACTAGCAATTGAACCACTTTCCACAGCAATCCTCACCAACCCAGATATTAAAGGTTACTCATCTGGACCCGACACGTATAAACTAAGCATGTATGCAGATGACATGCTACTCTTCCTCACACAACCGGTTAATACACTTCCTAACCTTCTACAAACCCTCAACAATTTCACATCCATTTCAGGCCTCACAGTCAATGTCTCAAAATCAATAGGCATGCCCATCAACATCCCCCCATTGGAATTAGACTCCATACGCTCCTCCTTCGAATTTTCTTACACCCCAGACTCTCTTCCATATCTAGGTATTTATCTCACCCCTAATCTCGATGACCTAGCAATTAAAAACTACATCCCGATGATTCAAAAATTAAGGGCGACACTTAAAATGTGGAAATCTTTTAAGATCTCTTTCCTCGGTAAAATCACAGCGATTAAAATGACACTCCTCCCAAAATTACTTTATCTATTTAGAGCACTCCCCATTAGAATTAATAAATCTCTTATCACCAAATTCCAATCTGATATTAACAAATTTGTTTGGTCGGACTCTCATCCCCGTTCTCCTAGACAAGTCTTGCACAGTTCTCAGAGGTCTGGCGGCCTCGGCCTCCCAGACCTTTGGTTATACTACCTTTCAGCAAGATGGACCCAAACAGCACAATGGCACATCCCGCATTCCAAGATCCCATGGATAGCTTTTGAGAAATCCTCAATATCCCCGTTCACCATCTCGGGTATTCTCTGGGGGAATAAAATCTCAATTCCATCCCTAAACTCCCGAAACCAAATTGTAGCGCACTCTTATCATCTATGGAAGCTCCATAATGGAAAATATAACCTCATCTCTAAATCCCCACCGTTTGCTACATTTATAGGAGACCCAAAATTCAAACATAACTCTCCAATAGACTTTTCATGGTGGATGACTAAAAACCTCACTACACTTAACAAATTTATTATAGGTACGAACTTCATCCCCTTCTCCACCCTGAAAGCTAAATATCAGATTCCGGACTCGGAATTCGACAATTTCCTCCTTATTAAACAATTTTTTGACACTCACTTCAAAACCACAAACACCCAATCCCCCTCTCATTTTGAAAAACTCTGTCGCGATTCCCCCAGGAAGAAAGGTTTCATCTCAGAACTTTATATCATCATGTCCAACAACACAGAGCCCAATAAATTATCATATATGCTTAAATGGGAACAAGACCTTAACTTTACGTACTCCCCAGTAAACTGGGACAACTGTATAACCAATTTACACAAATGCACCAAATCTATTGCAATCAAGGAGACAGCCCTAAAAGTGTTTATCAGATGGTATTATACCCCGACCAAACTCCACTCCATTTTTCCCTCAGTCTCCTCCTCATGCTTTAGAGGATGTAATGAATCAGGTTCTTTCCCCCACGTTTTCTGGTCTTGCGATAAGGTCAAGAATGTTTGGTTACAGCTTGAAGGCTTCGCCTCCAAAATTTCAGATAAACCAATCACCCTTACAATACACAACTGTTTACTTTTCTCCCCCATCACGGATCTTTCCACATGCCATATGAGACTCATCCATACAATCTGTGTAGCCATACACTGGCTGATTGCATCTCAATGGAAATTTCCAACAATACTCCTAAATCCACTCAAACACAGGATCAACGAGATAAATTTGATGGAAAAAATCTCCCATACTCTACAAAACACCATGCATATTTTCAACAATAAATGGTCCCCCTGGTCTGAATATTTACCTCTCTTTTTTAATACAAACTAAATCCATTATTATACCACACTCCTTTTAACATGGCTTTCCTCAATATTCCTTCAGGATCCTCCATGGTTTTTTCCATCTCTAAAAGAAGCTTGTTAACCCCAATTGCTTTGCTGTGTCATATTATATTTCTGTTTCTGTTATGGACTTACCGCAACTTTTGTAATTATGCTGTATTTTTATATATATTTAACTATGTACCGCTCTCTATCTTTTGCAATAAAAGTTTGTAAACAAAAAAATAAAATGCATTGTTTATTGTGGAAATGACAGTTGCAGTTTGGGAGTTAACCACAGGGGGCGCTGAAGGGGTTATGTTGAAAAACTACAAGTACCATCATGCCTCTGTCTCTGGGTGTCATGCTTGTGGCTGTCAGTCTTGCTATGCCTCATGGGACTTGTAGTTCTGCAACAGTTGGAGGTCCACTTATTGCATATCCCTGGTCTAGGAGGTCCAACCACGTCTCCCTCTTCAAGTGTTAGTAAGTTAAACTCTTGACTTGCATAAAATATTTTCTTTCTATGAACAACACTTATGTTTTTGAATAACTTTTCAACCTTTTTTTATTTTTTATATAAAGGATATTCTTTCTCCTATGAACCAGTAAAGCATTTGGAATATGTTTTTCGTGAGTCCTGTAGATGTTCTGGATGTTATGCCTATTGATAACAAAGTTTCTGTATGGCATGATATTAAGAATCTTTTCCAAACTTCCAACTCTGTCCTTAAACATTAATAGGAGTGCAAGATGGAACTTCCAACATAGAGCAGTGTCATTTTGTGCCATTGGCAGCATGTGTTGGAACTGTTCCCATGTCCAGATTGTTGTGAAAGCTGGGCTAGGCAGGGAGCTGGGGTGTGGCTGTACTCCGTATGGATTCATGCCCAGAGTAATTAATGTCCAAATAAGAATTCATTAGCAACAATACTAGCAGCTGGTCAGCTGCTGCTATTTTATGTAGATGTGCTTTGAAACACTACCTGCTTCGTTTGATTACATTTTTCCCCTTTTTTTTCTTGATTAGATAGGTATGAAGCCATTTCAACTAATGACATTGTGCAACACACGACATAAGGTTTACCATGCCTATTTTCATGGTTAAACAATAAATGATATGGCAATTAAATCTTTGTATGTCTCTCTACATTGATGTGGCCATGCATTTCAATGGTAAATGATGAGAAGCACATTTCACAAAGGGAATATGAAATTAATTTCTCCACCAGACATCACTGCATCTTCCAGTCGTGTGTGCTATCAATAAAGTGTAAAAAGGCTTTGCTAACATTTCCTCTGAGACATTTCTGCCCATCTTTCTTCAATATGTTCTTGGTCTTACCTGTTTTGCATGAAAAATGCTTTTATCCCTTACCTTATTGATTTTCTTGTTCTACATTTTGATTTATCTCCTTTCCCACACTAATCCCATAGAGTGAAAGTTGAGCTGAAATAATTATTTTCTGCTAAAATAAGAGTTAGACCTAATGCCGCGTACACACGGTCGTTTTTTGTGAGGAAATAAAACAATGTTTTTCATCATGAAAAAAAACGACGTTTTTCTAACTTCATCATAAAAAAACTACGTTGCCCACACACCATCATTTTCTGAAAATGCTCTAGCAAAGCGCGGTTACGTACAACGTCACTCTGTTCCATTCAAGCTCCCGTCTCATAACTTGCTTTTGAGCATGCGCGGGTTTAAAACGTCGTTTTAGCCCACACACACGATCATTTTTTATGACACAAAAAACGACATTTTGAAAAATGACATAAAAAATTGAAGCATGTTCGAATTTTTTTGGGTCGTTTTTCAGAAGACAAAAAACGACGTGCAGCCCACACACGATCATTTTAAATGACGTTTTTAAAAACTTTGTTTTATTTCATCACAAAAAACGACCGTGTGACGTAAAACACAACGACGTGCTGGAAAAAATTAAGTTCAATGCTTCCAAGCATGCGTCGACTTGATTCTGAGCATGCGTGGATTTTTAACCGATGGTTGTGCCTACTAACGATCGTTTTTTTTCTATCGGTTAAATTTAAAACAAGTTGGCTTTTTTTTAACCGATGGATAAATAACCGATGGTGCCCACACACGATCGGTTTGGACCGATGTAAAAGGTCCATCAGACCGTTCTCATCGGTTTAACCGATCGTGTGTACGCGGCCTAAGGGATTAGTATGAAGATATAATAAAATTACTGATTACTTACTTCTTCTAAATTGTTAGTTGCATGGCTTTATTACTTGTTGAATCACTGACCCAGAATAAGCAGATGATTGGGGAAAAAAGGTGAAGTCAGACTCCTGATCTGCATATTTGATTCAGTTCAATGGTTCAGAAAGTATTAGATCAATTAAGGCATATTCACCCAAAGAGTTGTGAATCTTAAAATCATTAAATTGAGAGAATATACACTAAAATGATCCAGTCATGTTAAGAGCAAATTCCCTTTCACTTACAATACACAGATGAAATAGGAGAACATGATTTTTTTTTACATGATTGAATAACAGAAGTAAAGAGTGACTTAATTTAATGTTTATGTATACCCAAAACCTTTTTCTTTCGGTTAATTTTAGGGCACACAAACATGGCAAATTTCAGTGCCCTAAATTGTTAATAGGCAATTTTTTAAAGCATTTGCACGCTATCAGTTTAAAGGTACCCATGAATAATAGACCTAAAATTATTGCTTTCACTTTGACCTGTGTGGTTATATGTAGCATGTGTATAGTGCAAGCAACGATTTCATATGTATGCGCCTCAATGTGTGCATTTACATGTGTGTGTGTCTGCACCTGGAAGCGGGTGCTTGGGTGTAACCTTCACAAAACATTTTTAATGATAAATTTATAAATATCACATAAATACCAAAAGTTTCCTATGTCATATAATGTTTTGTGACAGGTCCTCCATAATGAAACATCAAGGGTCTTTTAGACCCTTGATGTCTCACCTGACCTCCATTGAAGGTAATGGAGTACAGATCTAAAGCAGAAACTGGAAGTGACATACACATTGCTTTTGGGATCTTACTAGGTAGGGTAGCTCAGCGAACAGATGTTCACTGGTCTTCCTCCCTTTCACCCTGTGACAAAAGCCATGCGCATCCCAGGCCCAGAGGTCAGACAGAGGAGCCTGAGATACATGGCAGGGGTGCCAGGTAGGCAGGGCTTCACTTCTGGGGGTCTATGAATGCAATTGGGCAGCTGTAGAGGCACCCTATCACTTTCATCTGAAAGTCAACAGTCAGCTTGTGGGAAATACACACATGTATGTAAAACACCCCCCCTGTTGTCACCGATGTACACCGAATGTCAGTGGCAGTAAAAGGGTTAAACTCCCTGCCAGTTTAGTTTTTATTGTCTGTGTCCTAAGGAGATTTTCCTTCACTTCTTGTAGGAGACAGAACTGTAAGTAAAAATGAGGGCAATTCTCTTCCCAAAACAAGTCACCATATTGAAAGATTAGCCCTTTATACATCATTCCCGCACAAATAAATTAAAAGGTTTGGTTATTAATACACTTAAATGAGTGAAATTGTCTTATTATTATAGCCAGAAAACAAGCATTTTCAGAAGGGAGGACAGCAACAGCAGCTTCCGCATTCCTTTAGGCCTCTTCATTTATACAGGACCATTATTTAAAGAGGAAGTCATTTTTTTATGAAGATATAATTATTAAACTAAAACATATGCTAAGGACAGAAATAACACTGTACTGCTAAAAACAACCTGCAAGGATATTATGACGCCTGCCAAAGTACTACTGATGTCACTTCTGCCATTACAGGCATATGAACCTCGGGTCTATAGGTTTGTTCTTAAAGTGTAAGTTCACCTTTACAGAAAAATCTGTAAGGTGAACTTAAACAGGTCCCCCTCCTCGCAACCCATCCCCCCTTCCCCCGGTCCCACTGACCTAGACCACTGCAATCTCCGGTTCTAAGCCCTGGTATATCCACACCAGGAGCCCACGGCTTATGCCGCGTACAGACGGTCGTTTTATGCGATGTTAAAAAACAACGTTTTTAAAAACGTCAATTTCATTGACCGTGTGTGGGGGAAAACGTTGCTTTATGTCTTGTAAAAAACGACAAAAAAAAATTGAAGCATGCTTCAATTTTATGTGTCGTTTTTCAAAACGTCGTGTTTTACTTCACAGAAATTGACCGTGTGTAGCAAAAAACGATGTTTCAAACGACGTTTTTACACCTGCGCATGCCCAGAAGCTAGTTATGAAGCGAGCTTCAATGGAAAAACGTGGTGAACGTAACCTCGCTTTGCTAGAGCACTGTAAAAAAAACGATGGTGTGTAGGCAACGTCGTTTTTGAAAATTGAAGTTTCAAAAACGTCGTTTTTTACTTCACAGAAAACATCGTTTTTTTACATCGCATAAAACGACCGTCTGTACGCGGCATTAGATATCCTCTCTGCAGCCAAGCAAAGAAGATGATGCATCATCATACAGGCAGAATGAAGAAGACACAGAAGAAAGCTAAGGTGTTCCTTCAGTATACAGGGCTCTTTATCCAGGTTTACACCAGCAGAAACAGACAGATTGCATCAGACTATGGGTATAAATATGTGTGTGCAGGGGCAGGATATAGGGGAAAGAACACTATGTCAAGTTGAGCTCACTTTGAGTGTTGAATCTTCAGACTTGAGTCTGGATAGCGTACACTGCCTATGGGGAGGACATAGAGCGTATTGAAAACGAAGATTGGTATGGTGGGAGTGTGTGACTGTTGACTAAAATAGTCTCTTAAGGAGAAACTGTACAGTGTGTGCTGGAGGAGAGATACAGCGGGTAGACTAATGTGTGTGTGCTAGAGGTGGGATTTCACTGGGGAAAGACCAATCTGTATGCTAAAGGTGGTATCTCCCTGGGAAGACTAATCTGTATGTTGAAGGTGTGATGTCAATAGGGAAAGACCAGAAAGAGGCATAATCTTTTAGTATAAAATGGAAAAAAAAAATTGAGATCTGTAATCTTAATGACCTTGATCTGCAGTTCAAATTAATCTCACTAATTATGTATTTAACCCCCCTGACGGTAAACACGAGCGCGACTCGGGGTTGGTTTTACATGTTAGGATCGGCAAACCCGAGTCACGCTCGGGCTGGACGGGCTTACCTTTCGCTGGATCCACAGGCTTGGTTTACTCACCTTGTCCCTGGATCCAGCGATGCCACCCGCTGTGTGAGCGAGCGGGACCTCCTCGCTCGATTCACAGTCCCCGTGTGACGCCGATCTCCGTTCCCTGCGACGTTACGACGCACGGGGATGGAGAACGGCGCCAAATTTAAAAAAGTAAACAAACACATTACATACAGTATACTGTAATCTTATAGATTACAGTACTGTATGTAAAAAATACACACCCCCCTTGTCCCTAGTGGTCTGCCCAGTGCCCTACATGTACTTTTATATAATAAAAAATGTTCTTTCTGCCTAAAAACTGTAGATTGTCCAAAAGTGTCCCTTTATGTCAAAAATGGTTTTAGATCAGCTAGAAAACAGCGATAATAAATTATAATCATTTGCAGAAATGTGCGATAGCGATTTGCGGGGAAATTCGTCATAAAAAACATAAAATAATGACAGCGACAATTCTGCAACTGCAAATTTCAGTGATTTTGAGTTGATTACATTATTGAATAATTTTTATTATAATTATATTATTATTTGTTATAATTATTTATAATTATTTATTATATTATAATTTATAATTTTGTTTTAAAAAAAAAAAATCATACCCGGGATGCCTACAAGACTCTTGCTTGGTCAGATTTAAGTGAGTTATTTCTAAAAATTACAGGCCTACAGTATAAAACGCCAATTTCCTTGCAAAATAAATGTACCGCTTTTGGTACGTAATTCCAGACAGAATCATACCGCCAGGGAGGTTAATGTATGTAATGACTTATTGTTTGTTTTGGCGGTACTGATAAATTGTGAGAACATTTTCTTTCCTTTTTATTTTTTTTAGAAATTAGGGTGGAGGAGGGGGGTCTTGATTTGACTTAATTGCATTTTTGTTATTTATCAGTATGTAGTAGTGTAGTTTTGGTTGGTATATTTCTAGACATTTCAGATACCCTTTACCAGAAAGAAAACATATAAAAAATGTATATTTGTATTTTCTGTATCATGCAGAAAAATGGCATGTGCAGTAGATCATGACTATATGATCAATGATAAAGCCATTAACAATTGTGAATGATTTACAGTAACAAGACAACCTGACATACCTGTAATTGATGTTGCTCAGAAAAATCTCTATAGTGATTGTGAAATGATGGTGCTGATTTATTAAAAACGCACCATTTCTTACCATTCACTTAGGCAGCACTCTACTTATATTTCATATTTTTGCCAAGCCTTATTTGAACTTGAATTGGGAGTTAATGTCAATTTTGATGTATCTGGCGAGGTCAACCCTCCTGTGAGTCACAAATAGAGAACATCTTCTTTATAGACAATTGTGCATATAATTTAATGCTAGTTAAACTCATTTAGCTCATAGCTGATGCAAGAGAATTGGTCTTTTGGAATGTATTTTGTCACTAAGCAGCCTTGCCAAACATCTATAAACACACTGACAAGTCACGATTGATTTTATAGGACATTTTAAAGTCAAAGTAGCTTAACAATTAAACCCGATCATCAGTGTCAGCAAAATGTTTAAGGAGAAATAATAAAAATAAAAAAGGGGTCATGCTACGTTACAGATCAGAAATGTATCTCAAGGTGTGCGAGATGGAATATGAATGTTAGAAATGTGTTCCAAGAATTACTGAGATTTATAAAACTATTTTACAGGGAGCACATAAAAAAAGAATAATCACAATTATTTCTTATCAGGTTTGAAAATAACACAATTTAAATACTGTTTCAAGTGTTGCAATCCTACAGTCAATGCAATAGGAACAATTATTTTTATCACTGCAATGCCCTGGTAGTATAATATTTTTGGTTGAAATTTTCTTTGGACAAAAGACACTTAGAAAAAGGTAAATAAATGAGTTTTTGTATCTTGCAGTGGTGATTCAAGGGAGGAAGATGGGACAACGCGGGTAGGGGGGGCTGAAGTTTGTCTCTAACAATTAAAGGAATTTTTTTTTTTTGCTGAAATGACTGTTTACAGGGTATAGAGACATAATAGTTAACGGATTCCTTTTAAAAATGATTAAAAACAGATAAAAATCAATCATATAATGTGCCTACAGTTTCAGTTTAGTTTTTAATCTAGTTTCATGTTTCTGTGAAGTACAGAGACACACAGAACAAAAACAAATTAATCTGATTGGTTCTGAGGGGTTTTAGACACACAGTAATCACAGCTCCTTGATCAGGGACCACAGAGAGAAGCTCCCATGAGTCTTTTCATAAGGAAACAGACAAGCAGGAAGTGTGGAGATTAGAGAAGGATTACAGCAACTTCAAAGCAAAAACGAACAACGAGGACATGAAACCAGGATTGCAGTAAGGTAAAGGAAGCTATTTAGCTAAAAAAAAAAAATAACCTTTACTGACCCTTTAAATTTGAAGCATACTAAATATTACCTATAATAAAAACATGGAAGGATATCACACTCACCCTCTACCTCAAATATTTTGAGGCACTGATCCTAAACAAATATACAGATAATTATTTTGTTACTTCTCTAATTTGCATACTTGTCTTGGATCAGTAATTCATAAAATTCAAAACAGAAGGATCAGCGTGGCTGCCAGAAAACTAGCACTAACTTGGGAGGAGCTCAACAAATATGAATGGGGTACTGTTCTTGGTGATGAGCTTTCACATGGGCAAACCTTTTAAAATATATATATTTTTTAAATAAAGTGATACATTTAGCCCTGGTTCACATTGATGCTACTTTGAAATCGTGCTACTTTGCTTGAAGTAACACGATTTCAATGGGTAAAGTAGTTATTCCTGCGCTACAGTAGAAACTATTAGCCAGATTCAGTAAGACTTATGACAGCGTATCAGTAGATACGCCATCGTAAGTCCGAATCTGCGCCATCATATCTTTAAGCGTATTCTCAAACTGAGATACGCTTCACTGTTGCCAAGATACGACCAGCGTAAGTCTCCTACGCCGTCGTATCTTAGCTGCATATTTACGCTGGCCGCTAGGGGCGTGTATGTGGATTTACGCCTAGAATATGCAAATGACCTAGATACGCCGATTCACGAACGTACTTGCGTCCGATACGCTGTTTACGTAAGGCGTTTTTCCGGCGTAAAGATAAACCACCAAAAAGATGGCGCAGCCCATGCAAGGTATGAACGACGGAACAGCCGTCGTATTTTACGTTGTTTGCGTAAGCATACATGAATGAAGCTGGGCGAAAGCAAGG
The DNA here is from genome assembly GCF_905171775.1 of Rana temporaria. Taxonomy (NCBI): domain Eukaryota; kingdom Metazoa; phylum Chordata; class Amphibia; order Anura; family Ranidae; genus Rana; species Rana temporaria. Next base: position 213,251,892 of record NC_053492.1, read on the forward strand.
AGTATTTGCGACGTGATTCTGAGCATACGCGCGCGCATGCGCCGTACCAACGGCCCTCATTTACATGGGGTCATGGGTAATTTACATGGAGCACGCCCCCTACCTGCCTATTTTGAATTAGGCAGGGTTATGCTGGGACATTTGCGCTACGCCGACGTAACTTAGGAGGCAAGTGCTTTGTGAATACAGTACTTGCCTCACTATGTTACGTCGGCGTAGTGCAAATGGGATGCGCTACGCCGGCATAAAGATACGTCGCCATACGTGAATATAGCTATATGTGTGCACAGAGTAAAAGGTGCGGCAACTACCGTATGGGCCAACCACTACCCACAGTGAGACATGGAAAAAATCAAGAGATGGTGATGCGCTCCAATAGCATAGAATGGTGTAATTGGTAAAAATGTATAAATAACCAAAATAGTATAATTGATAAATGAATGTGCAAATATGCAAATAGACTGACTAAAAGATAAAAATCGCTATAAATGCTAAGATAAGGTGCATCCAAAGGTGAACTGAATGAATGTGCAAACAGTGCAGATAAGGTGACTCAGGTGCATAAATAAAATCACAACGTAAAGATAATAGTATATGCAGTCGCAGAGGAAATCGCAGGATTTCCTAATCAAAATGAATGACTGGACATAACTGATATACAACAATGATGGATGAATAAAACAGGGAACTGAATAAGAGTGCAAATACATACAAATAGGTGACTGTATAATGTAAGTAAAATCACATCATATGAATGGTGGATGGAACCGCAAGATTGTCCAATTGTTACAAAGTGTAAATGGAGCAACTGCGACTCAGTCCAAGAAGTGAAGAAAGAAGAAGTAGAGTGCTGGGTGCAGAAATAGAATCGCAGCATAAAGATAATATATGCAGTCGCAGAGGAAATCGCAGGATGGTGTTATGCTCCCATCAACATTAATGACTGAATATAACTGATATACACCCCAATGATGGATGATGCAACTGCGACTCAGTCCAAGAGGTAATGCAATTTAATTCCTGGGTGCAAAATGACATCAGCAGGTGGCAAGGTGACTTTTTGGTGAATCTTCGGTGTATGGTCACACCCAAAGGTGTGCTAGCAAATTACCTTACGGCTGCAAGTAGTAAGCAGCTTTCAATAAAACCAATGGAATCACTCGGGGGGTAGAGGGGATAACTCCTATCCGTCCTTCCAGTGGTGTGGCGCCTAGGGGGTTAAGGCTTCCTTCCAGGCTTGGGGGTCAGCAAGGCAAGACAGCTTCAAAGTGTGTCACCAGGCAGGGTAGAGAAAACAGCACGATTTCAATGTAGCAAGGTGATTTCAGGTGCTACTTGATAGACATCTGTGTGGCTTCATGCACATATGTCTATTGAAGTCGCACCTAAACCTACTTTTTCGAATACTTTTTCAAATCGGTGCGGCGCCGCAAAATTGCTGTCGCACTAATTGGAACAGTGCCACTGCCTCCAATAGGCTGCGACTTGTCATGCCATTTGATCTCTCATATCGCATGACAAAGCGCTCCAATGTAAACCTAGGCTTAAATGAATTTTAAAAATGTTTAAAAAGGTTCCTCCACTCTCCAGGAACTCTATGGAATTGTCCTCTTTGTTGTTCACTAAATATGATGGCAAAGCAACATGTTCTATAGGCATCCCATATGCTCCTTACCCCAACCAAGTTATATCCCCCAATAGTCAAAAACAAAACAATGCAAATGACTGTTCATTGTCTCTGAGATGAAGCTCTGGCAGCAGGGTGATATGGTAGATGATATTTACTAGTAGCAACCAAGCGCTACATATAAATTACATTTTTACAAGCTTAGCACAATCACACCAAAAAGGTAACCAAAAAAAAAAAAAAAATTATATATATATATATATATATATATATATATATATATATATATATAAAAAAAACAAAAAAACAACTGTATAATATATTAAGGGGTATTGCTTGTGTGGGCTTAAAAAAAGGGAAAATTATATAAATACAAATGTGTGGTGGTTAAGCCTCAGTGGGGGCTAGGTTTTGTACCTAGTTAGAAAACAAATTGCCTAACATGTTAACAGTTAACCAAACAGCACTATGATTACTGTTAACAATTGCACATTAAAAAATGCTACAGAAAAGTAATTCTAGAGAATGTAACAGTTGGCTGTGAACTAATTAGGGATTTTAGCTGTGCAAAACTGATTGATTGAGGAGAACAGTAATAACTAAGATACTTGCCTCTAAAGTGGTAGTCATCTAATCAAAGAGCAGGTGTCAACTCTGCATGAGCTCTTAAAAAATATTTTATATTGTGGTGCCCCATGTGTCATACCATTTATTACCAAATACCAAATAAATTGTGCCTTTATTGCTCTATGAGATAACTGTGCATTTGATCACAATATAGAAATAAAGTGTTGCTATTGTTTCATAATAAAATGCTATTCTATCTGTTAATAAGACATAAATGTATGCCTGTGTTTATGTTTTTTTTTGCTTTATGATTATTAAAACAATTAATCATATCAAATAGCTTTTAGCATAGTACCTAGTTACTCATTTATTACTGCTGATTTAGATTTATATGGCAGTGGAATGCAGTATGTAAAATACATATCCAATTCCTAAAGGATATTTTGAGTTCTTCATTGCTTCACAAAACCTCCTGGTACTGCCTGTACCATTAGTTGAATATTGCAGTAAACTGCAGATTTTTTTTTTCCCATGCATAATAATATTATAATAAAGTAGTACATACCGTACTTACTTTACTAGTAAACAACTAAGGGAAAAAGGGCACGGTCATTACTGTTTTTTTTTTTTTTTTTGTAGATAATCCGTTTAGACGAATTTTATGACAACATAGTGAAGCTAGGGTTTAGGATTATAGCCTTGAGCCCAGTGCTACAATAAGGTCCCCTGGCACACAAGGTGAATATGCCAAAGTGCAAAGTAAAGGTAATGAAGATAAAGAAAAAAGTTTACATTTGAACAGTAAAAAAAAAAAAATATACTTTGATTTGCTCATAATCACCAACCAAAATGCATTGCAAAAATATTGTAAACATACATTAACTAGTAAGTTCAAAGCAACAGTAAAGTATTGTACTGTGTTAGCCACTGATTGTTGCAAAAAGTTTGGAACTGCATTACAGTATATCTACCATCAAACATTATATATTTTTTGAAAGTAGAGGCCTTGAAAAATAAAATGGTGGTTGTGGCATTTTTTTTATGTCACACTACATATGCACAGCTGGTTATCAAACACAAATTTTCATAAAAAATACACATTTTTGGTAAAATATATGTAGCGCATAATTGCAACTAGTAACTAACATCCACCATATCGCCCTGCTGTCAGACCTCCATTTATCACCTCAGAGACAATAAACAGTCATTTGCGTTGTTTTGTTTATTGGGGGGGGGGGGATATAACTTGGTTGGGGGAAGGGGCATATGAACTGCCCATAGAACATGTTGCCTTGCCATCATATTAAAGAACTTGAAATTTGGTTGAGCCTTGAAGTAATATCACAGATAATATCTAGTCATTTCCCCTGCATCACTATGCAGATTATTACTCCTCCTCTGTGTATCTCCTGCAGACTGTTGCTCCCAGGACTTCTCTCCTCCTGCACAAAGTTTACTGTAGATCCTATTTCCTGTAACATCCGCCTCTATGAGCAAAAGAGGCTGCTCTGAACAGTCTCAATGGCTGGCTATAATATGTGCTGTTACTTGGCCAGAGGTCTGCAGTACCTCTCCCAGACTGCTTAGTAATTTAGTAGCATATGTAGCTTGGCTACTGATCCCAGCTAGCATGGTCTGCAAATCCTGCGCCCTCAGGCCGCATCGATTTAAAACTTTTCCCACAGTCTCTCCTCTGGCTTCACACCCAGCTCCCCTGGCATGCCTCACCCAGAAATCCACTGTGATCCACTCACCGACTTTTTCCTGCCCCAAACCCATGATGGAGAACTTTATCTGGACACACGTTCCGACAGCTTCTCCAGCCCCTCTGTTCCAGGATACTCCATCCATGACCGTGTAAGGATGCAGCTCCCTCCCAGCTCTCCCAGGCTCCTCTGCTAGGCCTCGCACCCCCCCCCCCAGATGGGGGTGGGGCCCCTGCTGCTGCCTAATGCTCCATTCTCCACATCTCCTGGCCGAAACTCCTCCCCAGTGGGCTAGGACCTGAGCTTATATGGGAGGCCTGCCTCCTGCCAATTCCAAGTAGGGATTGGTCAGGGCTCCCTGTCACTCCAGTCCTGTGCCCTGCCCCTCTTCCAGATCATTGTCCCTGGAAGCAGGGGAGGCGCCCAAGAACTAGAGCACAGGCGGACACACCCACTGCTACACTAACCACTCCCTGCCCCCAGATCAAAACAAGCAGGCCTAGCCTGAAGCATAGGCATGCCTAAATTTACCTGCACTGAGATGTTTCCCTAGCAAAAATCCTACTCTAGTACCTACCTACAGTATAGGGTGCTACATATAAAAGATTATGTTGTGTCGAGGTAAATAACAAACATGTCATGATTTAACATTCTGCACGTTTGTGAAATGGCGACAAACTATGGTACCTAAAAATCTTTATAGGCAATACTTTAAAAGCCTTAATAGGTTACCAGTCAAGAGTTAAATATGAGCTCTAGTGGTATAATTATTGCTTTCACTCTGACATACGTGGTGTTTCCTTGCATGTGTGGTGCGATCACTGCTTACATATCTATGCGGGAAACTATGCGTGCATTTGAATTTGCACATAAGCACAAGGGGGACGGAGGCACTTTGTGTTTTTTTCCTTTTTTGTTATTTAAATATATTGTTTTACACTGTTCTTTTCCATTTTTCAATTACCGTAACTTTATTACTATCACAGGGGATGAACAACATCCCTGGTGATGGTATAGGCAGTGATAGGGACACTTTATTAAGATCGAAGGTCTATAAGTCCCCTGATCCCTCCCTTACCCTTCAGTTTGATCAGATCCTTGAATGGCTAATGTGTGACGTGGCAATCCCAGGAAGCAGTGGGGTTCTTCATAATTTTGGTCTAGGCCAAAAAGGAGGAAGTGCTTCCTTGCAGTACAAAATAGTGTACAATACTAAGAAATATATATGTATTGGCTACTGTGATAGGTGAATTTGCCCATGTTCCATCCTCCAAGAGTTTAGTGAATCGTTTTGAAAATTCAGCATTCCTGGACGAAGGCCTGATTCACACCTATGTAGGTTGCCGTTTGCATATTCCAGGTGCATTTGTACATGCATGCAGCCTTACTGAGCCCATCAATACATACTTGCCTGGATCACATATACACCGGATATCTCCTGCACTGTGTGTGAGATCTGGGTCTGTGTTCGGCTGCCTGTAAGAAGGTTCAATCAGTGTTCCATGATCCATCTACTATCACACGAGCAGGTCTAGAGGGGCGGGACCTTCCTACAGGCAGCACAGCCGAACACAGACCCAGCTCTCACACACAGTGTGGGAGATTCCCGATGTATGACACCTAGGAGAGAGAGAGGGGGAGTGCTGCATTCAGCTGCAGCTCAAAGCAGCCCCAGGACAGGCAGTGTCAGGGTACCAATTCTGCCAGACACAGAATCGCTCACATGCGCGGTAAAACAGCGCTACCACGCATGCCTGTGCGCGAATTGCGCGCGCGCATGCGCAGTCCGGAGGCGCGCACGCACGCGCGCCTCTCGGAACCAGAGGCCTGACCGGCCTATTTAAACCAGTCTCTCCCCCTTCACAGGTTGCTGGTTTGTCATCAGCTCCTGTTATGCTTCCTGTTGCCGCACCTGCCTTGTTGACCCGGATTTCCCGACGACTCTACTCTCGCTCCTGTACCTGACCCCCTTGGCTTACATCCCTGGATTGCTGCTGTCTCCTGCCCCCTGACCTCTGGCCTGTACCCCTGGACTCTCTGCCTTCTCCAATCCTTGACCTACGGCTTGCCTCTCGGATCTGTCTCCAGTCTCTGTTTTCTGCCTACGTACCGAGTACCTGGACTGTTGTTGCCTGACCCTCAGCTGTCACTAGTAAACTACTTCCTGTTCAGCTACTGACCAGCACACCAAGCCTCCCGCTTCACTGCCGGTATCGGTGCTTCCTTCCCTCTGTCCCAACTCCAGGGGGCGGACAGCGCCAGGTTGCAAAGGTGAGCTGCCCTCAGCATCTCGGCCTCGGTAACTACCCCCCGTGACAGGCAGCCTACCGGGAATTATCCTGCTATCCCGGTGGGCCAGTCCGGCCCTTTAGGACTGTAATGCTGAGGCCAATACTAGCTTTATTAGCCCAGGGAACATACTGACTATCTGCCCAGGTGGAGACTGTATGCCTTGCCTGGGTTTAAATTACAGATCCAGCAGGTTGCTGTTTTACTTGACCTTGCTGCAAAACATCAGGTAAAACCTAAAATACACACACACACTATATATATATATATATATATATATATATATTATATATATATATATATCTCACACACACACACAGTATCTCACAAAAGTGAGTGCACCCCTCACATTTTTGTAAATATTTTATTATATCTTTTCATCTGACAACACTGAAGAAATTACACTTTGCTACAATGTAAAGTAGTGAGTGTGCAGCTTGTATAACAGTGTACATTTTTTGTTCCCTAAAAATAACACACAACCATTAATGTCTAAACCACTGGCAACAAAAGTGAGTCCCCCCCCCCCCCCAATTGGGCCCAATTAGCCATTTTCCCTCCCCGGTGACTCGTTAGTGTTACAAGGTCTCAGGTGTGAATGGGGAGTTATTGCTCTCACTCTCTCCTATTGCTCACTGGAAGTTCAACACCCTGAAACTGAGCTGCAGCACGGTAGCCAAGACCATACAGCGGTTTAACAGGACAGAATTGAAAACCATAACACATTTCTCCAGTATCTATTAAAGTACCTTGCTCGGTCATTCAGTCACAACAAACAAACTTTTCTTAAGCTTCTAACTACTTTATTAAACACAAAAAAAAAAAGGTATTTACAAATGTCCTTTAAAAAAAACTTACTGAATTCTCTCAGCAGTAATCAAGCACTAGCACATCAACCCATTCTTCCAGGCTTGGGCCACCTTAGACTTGTCACTTGAAGGGAAGAAGTTTAAAGAAAATGCCACACAGATTGTTTGATCACAAAAGGCAATTCTGCCTTCTGACAAATGGTGCCTAAAAAGAAGCAGAAAATAGCAAAACACTCACTTGTGATTCAGCAAGTGAAGAACAGTAAAGTAATCAGTAGAATGGTGTTTAGACAGCCAAGTGCATTACGGGAAAAAGGGAACCCGCTTTTAAATGTGCGACGCCTGACAAAATCAAAGAGAAATATCTGCCATGATTTTCCTTAGATGAGCAAACTAAAATGTAAGCAAGTCATCACAATGCCAATTTAAAGCACTCAAACTTATTTCACTGCCACATCACGATTTGGGATATTATACTTCAAAGGTTCCTTGATATATAATGACACAATTCAAATGCAAAATGCTGCATTTATTAATGGAAAAATAATAGCATTATTTTCAAATGGAAATTCCTCTGCTAAACATCTGAAGCTATTGTCTGGTAAAAAAAAAAAATGAACAGATATTCATGGTGTACTTCATAGCAGTTAAAAGGCTGAGGTATTAGAGGTCCACAAGAGGAAACAGATTGTAAGGGATTGCTGAAGGACCATAGCTGACAAAGAAAGTTATTTTAAGGCTCTTCTTATTCATGCATAAATGCACTGTACAGAAGACCATTCATTTATGCATGGACACATATAATGACACAATGAGAAAAAAAATGAAATACATATGAGACATGTTATATAAACTATGGAACATAAGGAAAGTGTTGTGTTTCAAATGATGTGTTTATGCCCAACTATGAAGCAAGCAAAAAAAGCACAAAAAAAAATTGTATAATTTAAGTACCGGTATCTGTTTAGGTGAAAGTGAACCTGTCACAAAGGTGTGCATTTAGAACTAGGGTTGTCCCGATATCGATACTAGTATCGGTATCAATACCGAGCACTTGCCCGAGTACTTGTACTCGGGGCAGATGCTCCGATACTTCACCCGATACCTGGGCAGTCAGGGTGATCAGTGCTGTGGAGTAGTTACAAGCACTGGTCACCCTGTATAGATTTAAAAGTCTGACAGCCACAGCCGGTCCTCTCTCTCTCAAACCCCCCACCGTGGCTTTCAGCTGTGATCGGTGCCTCTCTCCCACATACGATCACCGCTGACTGTCCCCTATCCTCCTCCAGTCCTCATCCGTCCTTCTCCCTGCATCTGTCCCCCCTCTCTCTTCCATGTCCCCCTCCATGCATCTGTCCCCCCTCTCTTCTCCGTGCATCTGTCCCCCTCTCTCTTCCATGTCTCCCTCCGTGCATCTGTCCCCCCTCTCTCCTCCGTGTCCCCCTCCGTGCATCTGTCCCCCCTCTCTCTTCCATGTCCCCTCCGCACATCTGTCCCTCTCTCTCTTCCATGTCCCCCTCCGTGCATCTGTCCCCCTCCATGCTGCTCCGTGCATCTGTCCCCCCTCTCTCCTCCATGTCCCCCTCCGTGCATCTGTCCCCCCTCTCTCTTCCATGTCTCCCTCCGTGCATCTGTCCCCCCTCTCTCCTCCGTGTCCCCCTCCGTGCATCTGTCCCCCCTCTCTCTTCCATGTCCCCCCCCGTGCATCTGTCCCCCCTCTCTCCTCCGTGTCCCCCTTTGTGCATCTGTCCCTCTCTCTCTTCCATGTCTCCCTCCGTGCATCTGTCCCCCCTCACTCCTCCGTGTCCCCCTCCGTGCATCTGTCCCCCTCCATGCATCTGTCCCTCTCTCTTCCGTGTCCCCCTCTGTGCATCTGTCCCTCTCTCTCTTCCATGTCTCCCTCCGTGCATCTGTCCCCCCTCTCTCTTCCATGTCCCCCTCCGTGCAGCTGTCCCCCTCTCTCTTCTACCGTCCGTCTCGGTATCTCAGGATGGAGAGCGGAGGTAGGAGCCGATAAACCCTGTTTTCTGAATGGACAGAGTCGGTGATCACTGAGACCTCCTGTGATTACGATGTCTCAGTTAATGAATGAAGAGAAGCTGCTGTCTTCTCTCTTTCCATTTTCAGTGCAGCTGAGTCTGCAGAGAAAGGGGCTGGGGAATATGTGTCCCTAGTCCCTTTCCCTGTCTCAAAGGGGAGATGTCAGCGGTCTATTAAGACCCCTGATATGTCACCATAGCCTCCCAACAGGGCTGATAAAAAAATACTTTTTTTAAAAATTGTAAAAAATAATAATATTAAAACAAAAAAACACAGACACTGACCCCCCCCCCCCAAAAAAAAGAAGAAAGCATTGTAAAAAAATAAATGTAAAAAAAATAAAAAATAAATACTGACACGTGCCACTTTGACATGAGATTAAATTAAAAGTATCGGTATCAGCGAGTACTTGAAAAAAAGTATCGGTACTTGTACTCGGTCTTAAAAAAGTGGTATCGGGACAACCCTATTTAGAACTGAGAAAACCAAAAAGTACATCCAGCCTAACACCCACATTTTCTTGGGAAAAACACAGATCTATACTCAGACAAAAAAAAACAAACATCAAGAAAGTAATATGAAAAGAAATGTAGCTGCACTGAAGGCCTTTTTTCCGCTGTCACTCATCTATGTTGTTCTAACTGGTAATCAAGGCTGCATAGCACAATAAAGCAGTAGTAAACCGCGGCATTTAAAAAACAAATCCCCTACAAGGCAATGGCATAATGAAGCCTTCCAGAAGTGCACTGTCACCACTGACAGGGCTTCCATCTCCCCCCGGTCTTCCTTCTGGGTTTCGCTTTTAATAAATGCACACTTACCCAGGGCCGGATTTCCTCTCCCTGCCGCCCCAAGGCCAGGTTCCACAATGCACCCCCTCCCTGCCAACTGATCCACCCCCCCTGAATCAGAGAATGGCAATCAGATGGCAGGGGCGGCACGGTTAGTATAAATATTTTTTGTTTCTTTTTTTTTCAAATTTTTTATCACTTTTTTTGTATTTGTAGCTTGTCGTTTACTTTTTTTTACTTTTTGTATAATTTTCTTATTCATTACTTTTTTTATTTTATTAATTTAACTATTAAAATGTTCTTATTATTTTTATTATTTTATTTTTTATATCAATTTTTTTCACTTAAAGCGGAGTTCCACCCAAAAATGGAACTTCCGCTTTTCGGAACTCTCCCCCCCCTCCGGTGTCACATTTGGCACCTTTCAGGGTGGTGCAGATACCTGTATAATACAGGTCTTTGCCGCCACTTCCGTGGAGAGACTCCCACAGGAGTCACTCCACTTGACCCTGTCACCTCCAAAACAGGAGTCCTAGCGCTGTGCTAGACAGTGCCGATCCTGACCTCCCTGGGGCCCTAAGCAAAATCTGACGACAGTGACATGTCACATTAAAGAAAGTTGAGAAGCGGGGGGAGGGGATGTTCTGCTGTCGGAAATGACTCAGCCAGCGAGTTTAGAAGCGGGGTGAGGGTGCGAAAATGACTTCTCACCAGGCGGGGCCTCTAGTAATTTTGGGGGCCCTTTGCAGCTTTGCGTGGCCCTAAGCGGCTTGCATAGTGCGCCTATAGGGAGGATCGGCCCTGGTGCTCCTGTCACAGCTGAGATGGGAAGAGCACAGCTCACCCCTCTCACTGTGTACATCGGCAGCAGGGACAGGAGACAGACTCGGCGGCCGGGGGGGAAGATGGAGTCCCGAAGACAGAGCCAACAGAGAGAGGTATGTGGGGGGGTTAGGACGGCAGCACACATTTTACAAGCGATTTCGGCAACATCGCCGCAATCACTTGTTAACAAGCGAGCGGATTCCCCCACACTACATTTAGTCCTGCTAGAAAGCAACTTAACTGTATGTTTGCAGGCGTCGGGGGACTCCATGCCACTGCCGCCCCTCAGCGCCCTGTCGCCCCGAGGCCTGGCCTTGGTGGCCTTGTGGGAAATCCGGGCCTGCACTTACCTGTCCTGGAGTCGAGCGACGTCAGCAGCAGAAGCCAATCACTCGTCTCTCGGCTGCCCCCCGCCATCATCGGTGAGGGAACCAGGAAGTGAAGCGTTGCGGCTTCACTGCCTGGTTCCCTACTGCGCATTCATGAGTCGCGCTGCGCCATACTCACTGTTCCCCGCTGTGTTCTGGGAGCCGTGCGTTTCCCAGAACACAACAGGGGGGTTGAGAGACAGTAAGTGGCGTAATGCTCGCAGTTTCCTGCAGAGTCTATGGCCGGATGTGGGTGACAGGTATCTGCACCCCCCTGAAAGGTACCAATTGTGGCACCGGAGGCAGATGGAAGCCTCTGTACAGAGGCTCCTATTCATTCACAAACTGAAGCATAGAAAACATAGTTTGCAATGCTTCAATGTTGAATGAACATAGGAGTGATCAGTACCAATTGCTCACTGTACTTATTCCCCCCATCCCGACACTGATTTCCCACCCCAGCTGTAGCCGACAGGAGGGGAAGCCAGCCAGCAGCACTGAAGGGAGAGGGTGCTGGGGGGGGGGGTACTGGGGGGAGGAGTTGGAGCATCTTTGGGGACTTTAATGAGACATAAGGAGTGTAAAAAGACCTATAAGCTACTTTTCAGTCACACACTGAAGCATAGTAAACAGTTTGCTATGCTTCAGCAATAAATTAACACATCAGTAAGAGGGGCAGTACCTAGGGGGGGGCAGCTTGGGGGATCTATTTGCAGAGTTAAGTCCCTCTGTGGCTCCCTTGCACCACCCAAAGCCGACAAGAGAAGAGCAGAAGCTGGCAGCTGCAAGGGAGCCACAGGGGCTTGGTGCTGCAAGGGGTTTAATTCTGGGGGTATCTGACAGCAGTCAAAGCTTCTGAAAGAGTCTGCACTGTGTAGCACGCGGGGCAAAGCAAACCTCCTCCTGACCATTTTGCTCCACACAGCGTACAGAGCAGCCTGGGGGGGCACGGCACTAAATTCTGGGCAGGCGCAGCTCACCCCAGCACCCCTAGATCTAGCCTTGCTTGAAGTTATTCGGAAACTGCCATTATCTAAAGTTCAAAGAACAGGTCTTTGGTCTGCACACAAGCGCTCTACAAAACACATTTAGGTAGATTCAGTAAGAGTTAGGCCGACTTATCAGTAGATAAGTCGACCTAACTCAGAATCTACGCCGACTTATGTTTAAGCGTATGCTCAAACAGAGATACGCTTAAACATATCTAAGCTACGACGGCTTGCGCCGTCCTATCTTAGATTGCAATATTTTGGATGGCCGCTAGGTGGCGCTTCCATTGCGGTCGGCGTAGAATATGTAAATGAGATACGCCGATTCACGAATGTACGCCCGGCCGATGCAGTACTTTTACGCCGTTTGCGTAAGAGAGGCCCTATTGGAATAGTAATGTCAAGTATGGCCGCCGTTCCCACGTCGAAATTCTATTTTTTTACGTCGGTTGCGTAAGTCGTCCGTGAATCGGGATTTACGAAGTTTACGTCCACGTCAAAATTAATAGGCCCGTGCGGCGTACTTAGCCGCAGTGCACACTGGGAAATGTAGGCGCCCGGCGCATGCGCAGTAAAAAGCACTTAAAAAACGTGAGGTCAAGCCTCATTATCATAAAAAACACCCCCCTCAAACACATTTGAATTAGGCGCCCTTACGCCCGCCGACTCAGGCTACGCCGACGTAACTTAGCAGGCAAGTACATTGTGAATCATGTACTTGCCTCGCTAACTTACGGCGGCGTAGCTTAAATTCCTTAAGCTACGCCGCCGCAAAGTTACGCGAACGTACCTGAATCTACCCAATTGTAATATTTAAGCGGACCATACACTAGTAGTGTTAGGAAATGTCATTTTGAGAACGTTCATTCAGGTAGGATGGCAAATGTTTGAATGAACACATTTCTAACAATGTAGGTGGTTTTCTTTGTCTAAAAGATTTATTGATTACACAATAATAAGTACATACATTGGTTATTTATGCAAGGATACAGATAATGACTTTTACATAAAGTTTTTTTTTTTAATAAATAATGCATACCATAGAATATTTAAAGAGAATTAATTCGATCTTCACTACCTGGATAGCTGGTGAGTAGTATGTAGGTGGTTTACATTCATTCCAAGAATCGAATGTTAAAAGCAAGCAAAATTTTAAAGTAGTATTTTCAAATGACATGCGTCATCAAACCCCCTTATTTCTATTTTGACATAAAACCTGTCAGGATAGAAATATTGTGGCTATGTTGCCGACTTTCTAAAAATGCTAGATGCCTCTGCCTTCATTATTTTCTAATTTACTGACCCTGAGCAGGGAGAGATTTACTGTGCCTTATTATAGGCTTACATATAGGTAAATATCAACCATGGGTGTTTACTCCCACTTTAAGGTGTTATCTGCTAAATATGCTGTACCGGTAGAATGTTTATTTAACACCTTTCTGCCACCGTCCCTTTATGATTGGGTAGCTGGATGGACTCCAATCACATGACCATATGATCGGGAGCCTGCCCTGCTGAGTCTTGATCATTACTAGAGACAGAGAGCTGTCAATTACAGCTTGGTCACTGTGATGGGAGTGCACCCTTAGCACAGAAACCTCCATGGACACATATTTTGCAGCGTGTGGGCGTCAAAGCCCATCTTCTTTACTGGCGCACATATGCAACACATGGGCAACAAGCGGTTCAAATAATAAAAAAAAAGGACCCATGCACAGAATACAAAGCATTCTATTATGTATAGTGGAGCAATGGGGAGAACAAATGACTAGACGGCTTGTGTGTATGACAGTCACAAGTGTCCTGCGAGAGTGCTGGGAGTATAGTGAGAGCTATACTATCTGGCACTGATAAACAGCCATCCAGGAGGCAGTATACACCTCCTGTGATCTATTTGTAACCTCCTAGATTAAAAAACAAAAATGGAGTTCTACTTTAAACTTATAATGTTAGTGTAATTAAAAATGTGAGATAACGGGCCTGTTTAAAAGAGTGGTGTGACCAAATATTTTTAGCCATACTTCTCTTGCGGGTTACAAAAGTGCACTTACTTTTGCTCTCCTGTGACCCTGAGGCAATTAATAGCTATTGCCCATTGTCAGCTGATGTCACAGAGCCATTCCAGGCTCTGCAAGGATCCCAACCATATTGTCTGGATCCACCCAGAGCCCTGACTGACAGATGGCTCTGGTTATCAGTGCACCTCCAACCTGGCACTCCAGTGAGTAGAGTTTGATGACTTGCTGCTCTTCAATACAAAAAGACTGAGAACTGAGCGATCAGTGGTCATGCGATTTCTCAGTTCTCAGTCTTAGGCACAATTTACCTATATGCGAATTGGATGCATTTTGAGCTGCATCCGATTTGCATGACGTGTGAAGCAAACCAGCTATGAATCTGGTTGACGTATGTGTAGTGCAGCGGCAGAACAAATTTGCTGCTGCTTTAAAGAATCCTGTTTTAGCACTGTGGTGCAATTCAGATGCGAATTCCAGGCTATTACCTTCAAGGAAGTGTCCCCAAAGAGGCAGTTGGAAATCTGCAACACTGAAATGCACTATATATATATATATATATATATATATATATATATATATATATATATATATATATATATTATAAAAGATAGCAATTGCTTCAAATAAACAATATTTTAGAAAATGAAATGCCTATCAGTGACTGAATGGTCTTCCTGTACTAAATGCTCGCAATCATTTAACTTGCGTGTGCTTAGATCTCTTCTCCCCTACATACAGTACAACTACACAACAGAAATCCTCACGTTCCCTCCGAGTACATTCCTGCATTCCTACACGCTGTACACTGTCTCACGTGTCTCTGGCGCTCTGCTGATGACGTCACTAGAGCGGAAGTCAGGTTTGAAGCTGTGGCGGGTGAGCAGTGCTGGAATCTCTAGAGTTCATGGAGCTGGCAGAGACCTTGTCACCAGCCTGCGGGGCGGGCAGTGTCCTTACAGGTAATGGTAGACACACGCCTCTCAGTCCGGGATAGGTGGAGTGTGTGCGAGTCCCAGTCAGGGCATTCCTCTCCTGTCAGCTGGTGTCCCAGTCACTGAGCACACAGGGGTCCCTGCTGTAGTCTCAGTCACTGAGCACACACAGGGATCCCTGCTGTAGTCCCAGTCACTGAGCACACATAGGGGTCCCTGCTGTAGTCCCAGTCACTGAGCACACATAGGGGTCCCTGCTGTAGTCTCAGTCACTGAGCACACACAGGGATCCCTGCTGTAGTCCCAGTCACTGAGCACACATAGGGGTCCCTGCTGTAGTCCCAGTCACTGAGCACACATAGGGGTCCCTGCTGTAGTCCCAGTCACTGAGCACACATAGGGGTCCCTGCTGTAGTCCCAGTCACTGAGCACACATAGGGGTCCCTGCTGTAGTCCCAGTCACTGAGCACACATAGGGGTCCCTGCTGTAGTCCCAGTCACTGAGCACACATAGGGATCACTGCTGTAGTCCCAGTCACTGAGCACACAGGGGTCCCTGCTGTAGTCCCAGTCACTGAGCACACATAGGGATCACTGCTGTAGTCCCAGTCACTGAGCACACATAGGGGTCCCTGCTGTAGTCCCAGTCACTGAGCACACATAGGGGTCCCTGCTGTAGTCCCAGTCACTGAGCACACAGGGGTCCCTGCTGTAGTCCCAGTCACTGAGCACACATAGGGGTCCCTGCTGTAGTCCCAGTCACTGAGCACACACAGGGATCCCTGCTGTAGTCCCAGTCACTGAGCACACATAGGGGTCCCTGCTGTAGTCCCAGTCACTGAGCACACACAGGGGTCCCTGCTGTAGTCCCAGTCACTGAGCACACATAGGGGTCCCTGCTGTAGTCCCAGTCACTGAGCACACATAGGGATCACTGCTGTAGTCCCAGTCACTGAGCACACACAGGGGTCCCTGCTGTAGTCCCAGTCACTGAGCACACATAGGGGTCCCTGCTGTAGTCCCAGTCACTGAGCACACATAGGGATCACTGCTGTAGTCCCAGTCACTGAGCACACAGGGGTCCCTGCTGTAGTCCCAGTCACTGAGCACACATAGGGATCACTGCTGTAGTCCCAGTCACTGAGCACACAGGGGTCCCTGCTGTAGTCCCAGTCACTGAGCACACACAGGGGTCCCTGCTGTAGTCCCAGTCACTGAGCACACACAGGGATCCCTGCTGTAGTCCCAGTCACTGAGCACACACAGGGGTCCCTGCTGTAGTCCCAGTCACTGAGCACACACAGGGATCCCTGCTGTAGTCCCAGTCACTGAGCACACATAGGGGTCCCTGCTGTAGTCCCAGTCACTGAGCACACACAGGGGTCCCTGCTGTAGTCCCAGTCACTGAGCACACATAGGGGTCCCTGCTGTAGTCCCAGTCACTGAGCACACATAGGGATCACTGCTGTAGTCCCAGTCACTGAGCACACATAGGGGTCCCTGCTGTAGTCCCAGTCACTGAGCACACACAGGGGTCCCTGCTGTAGTCCCAGTCACTGAGCACACATAGGGGTCCCTGCTGTAGTCCCAGTCACTGAGCACACATAGGGGTCCCTGCTGTAGTCCCAGTCACTGAGCACACAGGGGTCCCTGCTGTAGTCCCAGTCACTGAGCACACAGGGGTCCCTGCTGTAGTCCCAGTCACTGAGCACACATAGGGGTCCCTGCTGTAGTCCCAGTCGCTGAGCACACATAGGGGTCCCTGCTGTAGTCCCAGTCACTGAGCACACATAGGGGTCCCTGCTGTAGTCCCAGTCGCTGAGCACACATAGGGGTCCCTGCTGTAGTCCCAGTCGCTGAGCACACATAGGGGTCCCTGCTGTAGTCCCAGTCACTGAGCACACACAGGGATCCCTGCTGTAGTCCCAGTCGCTGAGCACACATAGGGGTCCCTGCTGTAGTCCCAGTCACTGAGCACACACAGGGATCCCTGCTGTAGTCCCAGTCACTGAGCACACATAGGGGTCCCTGCTGTAGTCCCAGTCACTGAGCACACACAGGGGTCCCTGCTGTAGTCCCAGTCACTGAGCACACATAGGGATCACTGCTGTAGTCCCAGTCACTGAGCACACAGGGGTCCCTGCTGTAGTCCCAGTCACTGAGCACACACAGGGGTCCCTGCTGTAGTCCCAGTCACTGAGCACACACAGGGATCCCTGCTGTAGTCCCAGTCACTGAGCACACATAGGGGTCCCTGCTGTAGTCCCAGTCACTGAGCACACACAGGGGTCCCTGCTGTAGTCCCAGTCACTGAGCACACATAGGGGTCCCTGCTGTAGTCCCAGTCACTGAGCACACACAGGGATCCCTGCTGTAGTCCCAGTCACTGAGCACACATAGGGGTCCCTGCTGTAGTCCCAGTCACTGAGCACACACAGGGGTCCCTGCTGTAGTCCCAGTCACTGAGCACACATAGGGGTCCCTGCTGTAGTCCCAGTCACTGAGCACACATAGGGGTCCCTGCTGTAGTCCCAGTCACTGAGCACACAGGGGTCCCTGCTGTAGTCCCAGTCACTGAGCACACATAGGGGTCCCTGCTGTAGTCCCAGTCGCTGAGCACACATAGGGGTCCCTGCTGTAGTCCCAGTCACTGAGCACACATAGGGGTCCCTGCTGTAGTCCCAGTCGCTGAGCGCACACAGGGATCGCTGCTGTAGTCCCAGTCACTGAGCACACATAGGGGTCCCTGCTGTAGTCCCAGTCACTGAGCACACACAGGGGTCCCTGCTGTAGTCCCAGTCACTGAGCACACATAGGGGTCCCTGCTGTAGTCCCAGTCACTGAGCACACACAGGGATCCCTGCTGTAGTCCCAGTCACTGAGCACACATAGGGGTCCCTGCTGTAGTCCCAGTCACTGAGCACACACAGGGGTCCCTGCTGTAGTCCCAGTCACTGAGCACACATAGGGGTCCCTGCTGTAGTCCCAGTCACTGAGCACACATAGGGGTCCCTGCTGTAGTCCCAGTCACTGAGCACACACAGGGGTCCCTGCTGTAGTCCCAGTCGCTGAGCACACATAGGGGTCCCTGCTGTAGTCCCAGTCGCTGAGCACACATAGGGGTCCCTGCTGTAGTCCCAGTCACTGAGCACACATAGGGGTCCCTGCTGTAGTCCCAGTCGCTGAGCGCACACAGGGATCGCTGCTGTAGTCCCAGTCACTGAGCACACATAGGGGTCCCTGCTGTAGTCCCAGTCACTGAGCACACACAGGGGTCCCTGCTGTAGTCCCAGTCACTGAGCACACATAGGGGTCCCTGCTGTAGTCCCAGTCACTGAGCACACACAGGGATCCCTGCTGTAGTCCCAGTCACTGAGCACACATAGGGGTCCCTGCTGTAGTCCCAGTCACTGAGCACACACAGGGGTCCCTGCTGTAGTCCCAGTCACTGAGCACACATAGGGGTCCCTGCTGTAGTCCCAGTCACTGAGCACACATAGGGGTCCCTGCTGTAGTCCCAGTCACTGAGCACACACAGGGGTCCCTGCTGTAGTCCCAGTCACTGAGCACACATAGGGGTCCCTGCTGTAGTCCCAGTCACTGAGCACACACAGGGATCCCTGCTGTAGTCCCAGTCACTGAGCACACATAGGGGTCCCTGCTGTAGTCCCAGTCACTGAGCACACACAGGGGTCCCTGCTGTAGTCCCAGTCACTGAGCACACATAGGGGTCCCTGCTGTAGTCCCAGTCACTGAGCACACACAGGGGTCCCTGCTGTAGTCCCAGTCACTGAGCACACACAGGGGTCCCTGCTGTAGTCCCAGTCGCTGAGCACACATAGGGGTCCCTGCTGTAGTCCCAGTCGCTGAGCACACATAGGGGTCCCTGCTGTAGTCCCAGTCACTGAGCACACATAGGGGTCCCTGCTGTAGTCCCAGTCGCTGAGCGCACACAGGGATCGCTGCTGTAGTCCCAGTCGCTGAGCGCACACAGGGATCGCTGCTGTAGTCCCAGTCGCTGAGCGCACACAGGGATCGCTGCTGTAGTCCCAGTCGCTGAGCGCACACAGGGATCGCTGCTGTAGTCCCAGTCGCTGAGCACACACAGGGATCGCTGCTGTAGTCCCAGTCGCTGAGCGCACACAGGGATCGCTGCTGTAGTCCCAGTCGCTGAGCGCACACAGGGATCGCTGCTGTAGTCCCAGTCGCTGAGCGCACACAGGGATCGCTGCTGTAGTGCCAGTCGCTGAGCACACACAGGGGTCCCTGCTGTAGTCCCAGTCACTGAGCACACATAGGGGTCCCTGCTGTAGTCCCAGTCGCTGAGCACACACAGGGATCGCTGCTGTAGTCCCAGTCGCTGAGCACACACAGGGATCGCTGCTGTAGTCCCAGTCGCTGAGCACACACAGGGATCGCTGCTGTAGTCCCAGTCGCTGAGCACACATAGGGGTCCCTGCTGTAGTGCCAGTCGCTGAGCGCCCACAGGGATCGCTGCTGTAGTGCCAGTCGCTGAGCGCACACAGGGATCGCTGCTGTAGTGCCAGTCGCTGAGCGCACACAGGGATCGCTGCTGTAGTGCCAGTCGCTGAGCGCACACAGGGGTCCCTGCTGTAGTGCCAGTCGCTGAGCGCACACAGGGATCGCTGCTGTAGTGCCAGTCGCTGAGCGCACACAGGGATCGCTGCTGTAGTGCCAGTCGCTGAGCGCACACAGGGATCGCTGCTGTAGTGCCAGTCGCTGAGCGCACACAGGGATCGCTGCTGTAGTGCCAGTCGCTGAGCGCACACAGGGGTCGCTGCTGTAGTGCCAGTCGCTGAGCGCACACAGGGATCGCTGCTGTAGTGCCAGTCGCTGAGCGCACACAGGGATCGCTGCTGTAGTGCCAGTCGCTGAGCGCACACAGGGATCGCTGCTGTAGTGCCAGTCGCTGAGCGCACACAGGGATCGCTGCTGTAGTGCCAGTCGCTGAGCGCACACAGGGATCGCTGCTGTAGTGCCAGTCGCTGAGCGCACACAGGGATGGCTGCTGTAGTGCCAGTCACTGAGTAGGAACAACGATATATCTTCTCCTAGTCAGCCACATTCCCCCCACAGTTCGAACACATCTAGGGAACACAGTTAACCCCTTGACTGGCCCCTAGTGTCAACCCCTTCCCTGACAGTCATTTATACAATTGTCAGTGGCTATTTTTAGTTCTGATCTCTGTATAAATGTCACTGGTCCCAAAAAAGTGTCAAAAGTGTCCGATCTGTCCGCCACAATGTCGCAGTCCCAACAAAAATTGCAGATCAGGGCCATTACTAGTAAAAAAAAAAAAAAAAAAAATGCCATTAATCTTTCCCATATTTTGTAGACACTATAACTTTTGCACAAACCAATCAATTAGGGCCGAAACAACGAATCGATTACAATTTTAATTTTTGTACTTATTTTTGTTTTTTTAACCCCATTATATCTCTAAACATCTCAGGCCGTTTCTTTTTCTTTTTAAAGCGGTTCTCCACCCTAAAGTGGAGTCCCGCTGATCGGAACCCTCCCCCCCTCCGGTGTCACATTTGACACCTTTCAGGGGGGAGGGGGGTGGGGGGTGCAGATACCTGTCTA